>NC_044250.1:5601174-5901174 GCF_003957555.1 Calypte anna | reverse complement strand
CAGGCTTAAAGTTTTCTCCTCTTCATATTTATTGTATGGAGTTACTGTATGTGCTTAAAACATAAAAGGAAGGTGTCTGAGGCTGTGCCATTCTGCTCAGACAATTCTAGATGGCTAGGGGGGGAAAGAAGAATTTATTTCCTTGTAATAACATGATACAGCTGGAGTGATTTGGTTGTCTCCTTTAGTAGCTAAGAAACCTCTCTGTGGGCTGGGTTATTAAAAGGAATTTCCTTACAAGACTCAGGAGATTCCTGGTATCCAAGTTCATCTTGAAAGACAATAATGGAATGTTTAGGTTTATTTAGAATAATAAATTTAAATGTAGGATTCAGAAAATAATACTAGAGGTTTGTAAAGACCTTCCTGGATATTTTTAGTTGACTGTAATTTCTCTTTGCATTCTCTGTGTACTTTCTCTGAAGGTTTCAGGAAAGAACAGTGGAGGTTGTTCTGATATACAAAATGCTGTCAGATGGATAGCAGGCTCCTTCTAGAAATGGACTTTAGTTCAGGTGTTAGATTTCTTCTCTTCCAACTCAAAAAAGGAAGAAACAACTCCCAACAAACATAAGTATCACCATCTGAAAATACGTTTAAAGAGACCTTTGAATTTCAAACTTGCTTCTTGCACTTAAATGTTTACAAGTAAAAAGCATGACCACAGGGTAAATTTCAAAAGCTGCTAATTGCTTTAGCACACTGGAGATTGTTGCCATTCTCAGAGTTAATGAAATCTGATGTCCTGCTTTTTCAACAAAAAGTCCATGCTTTTAAAACCTTTGGGATATTGAAAAAACTATTTTATTTCTTCTTTTTTCTTTCAGTTTGTGTTCTTGTGCTTATTCTTGCTGCCTCTGCTTACTTTTTTCCCCTTATTATTGTAGGAATTTATCTTATGTTGCATTAGCATTGGTTAAGTCAGAGCATTTGGGAGGCATTTGGGAGGGATTTTTTCAGAAATAGTGACTGGGCTGTGAGATAGAGCAAGGTTCTACCTACTGCTTTGTGCCTTGTAAGCCTCAAAGACGTTCATTAAAAATGAGAAAAATAATGGAACAAATGTCAGAGAGAAGATAAACAGGAGAATTTTTTGATTGTGTATGTTTTCCTGATGGATGGATAGATTTGTTTATGTTATGATAGGTAGGCAGATACTGGGAATACCCCAAGAGTGATGTATTTTCAGTCCTGTGGACAGAAAAGGAGGTTTAGTCACATAAAGGTTCCTGTCAATAAGCAGAGAAAAATTTTGGGGCAGAATCTAGAACTGTATCCTGCATTCATCATTCTCATTTCCTTCAGTAAGTAGTGAAGAATTGGTGTTTTGATTTGTTTCTCTTTTAAATAAAGAATTTAGTTTGTCTGGAAAACCTTGTCCCTAGCATTTGCTGGCTTTTTACAGTGTGAAAAATATATGTACATGAAAATACCAGGACATTATCTGTGATATTTATGATTATCTTAATTACTTTCTGGTATAATTGTTTCTGAAGATGACCTCCTTTTTGAAGGCTTTTATTCATCTACTTTAGAAAAAAAGACTTAATCAGAATTGTAAATTACAGAGACAAGGGTATGTTATGGGAAGTAGGTCCAGATCTGTTTCTGTCAAACAGTGACTCTTTCCTGTATTTTTAAGATTCATGGATAAAAAACCATTTAAATTGTTACTGTGTGAGCATCCACAAGGTAATATCAGCAAACCAATATATTTCAAAATCTGGTGAGTTTTCTTTATGCAGGATTAGGTGGGGGGGGACTCCAAAAAGAAAAATAGAATTGTGTATTGATGCCTTTGGAAATATTATTTGAAGGCAATAAAAATGTTCCCTGAATTCCCTCCTGAGTGGAGAAAATGGAGTTTGTTTGCAGTAATTGCATTTCCCAGCGTTTACTTTCACCACTTTCAATATGAGTTAAGCCAATTGGGAACCTCTGATTTCGTTTTGCTTATTGGCAAAAGTACCATGTAAATTGATCTGTGAGGCAGTTATGAAGAATGCTTTGAAAATTTTGAAATAGAGATGGCTTTTCTTATTAGATTTAGATAGTCTTAGGGTGCATTTCTATACTTTAGCCTAATTTAATAGTCACCAAAAATGTTCATTTTCAATTGAGTCTTAATCAAGTTCAAGGAGAACATTTCTACTTAGCCCCACTGGCTCTGTGAAGGCAGAGTTTATGTTCCCATTTGGTATTTCAGAATTCAGCATCTGAGCCATTTTGAAACCCATTGAGTGAAATTGGTCTAAAAGTTAATCAGCCCTCGTACATTAGATGCTGATGGCAAGAGAAAATGTGAGGTTTTCTCTTGGATAAAATGTAACACATTTCTGTGGTGTCTGCAATATCCATACACTATAGACTTGAAAACTACAGGGGTGAGATGCAGATCTCATAAGTGTAAATGTGGGGTAATTCTGTTTTAGAGGAAACATCCTTCAGCTCTGCCAGACAAGATGCTCTTTCCTGAAAATCTTCTATATTTTCCCAATTGAATGCTGTTTCACTTAAAGGGTCTTTTGAAAAGTGCACATATAGCATCACAGCAGTGCCAGTGGTCCTTTATGGATTGCTTTGCTGTGTCAAGAGCAAGGGTAACAGGATACTACCATTTCTGCAAGAAGCATTTTCTTGAAAATGTAAAAGGAAAATAAGGCTAAGGCAATTTCCAGGTAGGGTGTTGTTTCCAGAGTTTGCCGTATTTAAAGGGAACTTCGTTATCTGTCAGCCTTTTTGATTTTAAGTTAGCTGACATCTTTTTTTTTTTTCTGTGAAAGCTCTTTCTTCTAGGTTACATAATTACAAGCCTGAAAAGAAGTCTTTCCAGGGACTAGCAAGCAGAGAAATCTGTGTTCCTCTGTTTCAAATTTCAGGATTTTAAAGTCAATTTAGGGGAACTTACACCTAGAGTTGGCAGTGAGCTGCAAAATCTGGGAGTTTTGGTTATTTTTTTTTAATTTTTTTTTTTTAAGGTTTAGACTAAACAAAAACTTCAGATTCAGTCTGTTCAAACAAATAAATGCCATGCACTTATTGATAAACACTTAAGTGAAGCTTTCTCTGTTTAAAGAAAAAATGTTTCAATAACAGCAGTCCCAGTGAAGATTCCAACCAACTTTGAGATCAAACCCGCCACAGCAGACAATGATCACATAATGCTAAGGAAGCTGTGAAGCACTGAAGTGAATAAAAAATAGTTGCTTATGTTATGCTAGATGTTTTCTTATAACAGAGAGGAGGATATTAACCCACAAACAGTTACATTTAGAATAATGTTATGGTTGAGACATAAATACATAAAAGCAAGGAACTGTTACCGAATGCAGAGCATGGTTAAATTCAGAGCCATGGTTGATACCATGGCCCTGGTGCAGGTTCGTGCTGCACTTGGTGATGTTACAGCCCAGTGTTGTGCAAAATTCACGTCGTTTACCTATGAGAGAGACAAAAAAGTGGGAAGAATGTGGTGTTAGGTTGCCACCATTCTGCAGTCAGACTTCTCCCCATGCCCCGTGTAGGTTCAGCAGCAAACCTGTGTCTGGGGTCACTCGGGAGAGGACCCACGTCTTGCTGCTCTACCTTGGCACTGCCTCACCGGCAAGATTCAACTCCACTGCTTCCTTGCCTTTCCATGGGTTTATGACTCAAACCTTGGCATTATTGTAACGTAGTTTTTTGTGTTTTAATGTTTCTTAGACTTGGTTTCCATTGCCAGCATGGAAGAAATCCTAATGCATGAGTTTTGAGAGGAGAGTAGCAGTCTGACCCTGCCTGTGTGGCTCGATCCGCAAGTGTGAGTATTAACGCTGGAGCTGTCAGGCCCTCTGGAAATTAATGAAGCCTGACGGTTACAGAGTGAAAGGTCAGAGGCAGAGCTTGTGCTTACCTAACATTGCTGTTTTGTTGTGTCTAACAGCGTTTTCAACAAAGGGGAGCTTTAATGTACAAGCTTGAGATTTATCGCAGGAATTCAAGGGTCTCAGCCTTTGCTTCTCCCTGTGCTGCGGTCCGATGTTTTCTTTGCATACAGGCAAAACAGTTTAAACTTTCATTCCTCTGCTCCTCTTGCTTGGTTGGGTGTTTTGCCCTTCGTTTTTTCCTTCCCAAAATCTTTTGGAGTAGAAAAAAAAAAGAAAAAAAGAAGCATCTGAACCGACGGTAGTTAAAAAAGCTGATGGAATACTTCTCATCAGGAAGATTTTGAAAGACCACTCCTTTGTACTTCTTTTAGAAGCATGTTGTGGTTCCATGCATGTTCTTTTATTTAATTGTTTGTGGGTGTTTTTGTGTTGTTTGTTTATTCTTTTTTTTGCTGTTGTTTTTTATTGTTTCATTCATAGATTTATACAGAGAGGTAAAAATTCATAGAGATTCATGGAATTATGTTTCAGGCAGTGTATTGGTTGACATTAGTTTTAGCTATTCCTTGAGGACTTTTTGTGAAGGCTGTTTTAACTAAAACAACCAAAGATATTTTCACAGTCAATTGGTCAATCTCATCCTAGAAAAGATGTTTTTCCTACCCAGTTTTGGATTTCAGTACCTGCAGCTGATTGTTGGTGAGAAGAAGTCCAGGTGTGAGTCTGTGTAAACTGTACCCTTGCACAAACTCCATTTGTTGGTGCTAAAGGAGAAATAATATCCTTTCAGATATTATTTTGTTCTTTTAAAACAGATGAAAAGGACCTGTGTGTGCTGTGATTGTGTGTAAATGCTGGGAAGACAGAGAAGAGCTGGCCCTGAGATGCAGTGGGCTTTACATGAGAAATCTGATATACCATAAATTTGAGAATGATTCACTTGCACAAGCATCTCAGTTCTACAGATTTCCCTCTTTTTGAAAGTGGCTAAGATTTGTACTTCAAGGTTTCTCAGCCCATTTTCAACATATGGCCAAAGGGTCTATGGACTATGAAATGGGCATGAAATGCTTCATGTTTTCATGGACAGTGTTAGGTGGGTTTGAGTACGGCTAATGAGTGGGTATGCCATATTCCAGGAGCTTCACATGCAAAAGCACTTGATAGCATTTGTGTGGTAAATACAGTTTTTCTACCACTATACAGATGAGCTCTATTCATATTATTATCTTATTCCCCTACTTCCCTATGGGGTTCTATAGGTAACAGGCATTCAAAAATAATGTGATTTTCTATTTTTATAGGGATTCAGCAGTTAACATTCATTGCCAGTCAGACTCATTGTCATGCCTGGCAGCTCTACAGAACCAGGAACCAGGCTTGTGTCACTAAAATTGTGTCCTATGAAGCATGGCCATTAAATCAGGAATGGTTATTTAGCAGATTAAGGGCTTCCTAGAATCCAGTCCTTAAAGTGAACTTAAAACCACAAAAAAAAGGAACAACCTACTTACTTAGGTTAAAAAAACCCCACAATCCCCAGTTTCCCCAGCTTTTTCCTTTGTCCATGTAATAGATGTATTGTCAGTGTCAGGTTCAGCTGCTTTTGAAGCGATCTGTGGTTGCAGCCTGTGAAAGAATTCCTGCCTTACCAGTGTTCACAGAACCTCATTCTGGTTTTACTACATCAATTTTCAGCTGGGATCAGTTTCCTGAGCCACTGTGCTCTGCGGCCACCAAATCGTCTGGCTGGCACAGAGTGAGGGTGAATGCTTGGGGGACAAAGATATGTGGGACTGGAGATTTAGGGTTGACTTGTTAAATAAGTCAGAGAAATCTTGTGTGACTTCTAGATTAATGTATTTATTATAAACAATTTCAGTTTTACAAGTTAGCCACAGTAAACTAACTTTGTTCTTATTCTAGCAAGAGTAATACTGAGTTTTTAACTTCCACAAGAGAACAATTTGTCTATTTGCAATATTTCCTTGATCAGTAATTACAGTGAGCCTTTGTTTATACTGTTGAGGGCAGGTATTGAAAAACAAAATACTTGTATCTATATATATAATCAAGATACACTTGAGCAAACACATAGGCACATGTATAGACACATAAATAAAGAGGATTTCAAACGTTGCAGCATAAGTGACTTTATTTCACAGACCTGGCACACAGACCTTTTTAGTAACTGCAGGTTTAGCCTTCTGATCTCACCTGTTAAACGTTGAAGTATTTTTAATTAAACTCATTTATTATCCAGGACTTGATAACAGGGGTTTCAGAAGTGCTTTTTCCCAGCAAACAGATCTACCTCTTTTCCTAGTTTGAAAAGTGATTATTCTGTCTTTTCCAGATTCACAGTGTAAATTAGAATGAATAATATTACTGATGTGTAATGGAAAATGGAATCATTAGGAAATTAGTCTAATAAAGACCAAATGGAGTTAACTAAAACGTAGCAAAGGAAAATGAGGAAATGCCTTTCAACCTCTGCATTGTGCTGCAGCATCTCTCTGTACAGACAGCACGGATGGAGATCTGAGGGGATTAATCTGGTCAAGATGGAACTAAAATACCACGGAGTAGGAGATTTGGTGTGTGACTGTTTATGCTTCTGTATTAAATGCAGGAGGTCAGCAGATTATAGAGAAAGGGCAGGTCTGCCAAAAAAAACATGCCAAAATATTTTAAATTATATCAGAGCGAATGAATGTTGTGCCCTGCCAGAGGGCCTTTCAGGAAAGGAAAACCTGAATGTGATGAATAAATAGCTAATCTGATTGCAGGTAATTTATTACTGTGATTAGTGCTATATAGTCTTTCCTCAGGGAAGAGGAAAGCAATGGATGAGACTTCTTACTAATCCCCTTTTCTTGGGCCTGGCTTTTGGTGTTTTTGCATTTTGAATGCTAGCACACAGACCAGTTCTGGAAGATGAAAGCAAAATGTGACTGGTTATAAAGTGGGGAAAATGGGTGAAAAGCCTTTTCATCCATCCTGGGGTTAATATTAAAATATGAACAGATATGGAGTGAAGCACATCTCTTCTTGCTGTATGGGATATGCATCCACAGCCATCCACGCTTCAGCTCATAGGCCATGGGCATGCAGTAATTTTAACCTGGAGCTTACAGTGAGGTGTTCATGAACTTTGGTCCCTGTGGGTGGTTCCTGGGCCTGTTTTGCCTTGTTCCTCTGTCCTTGTGTTGGTTTCACAGTTCTGGCTGTGGCTTGAATACCCCGGTGCAACCAAGGAGATGCTTTTCTCTCCCAGGGGCTCCTGGCCTCTGCCTGGCTCTCAAGAACTGACCAAGCAGAGCTTCTCTGAAGTCTTACTTTAATAAAACATCATTTTCAAGGTGTTTTAAGATAAAAAGCTTGACTTAAAGTAAAAATGTTCCAGACTTAATTGGATATAATATCCACAAAATGAGCTGATTTTCAACTGTACCAAAATAAATGGAAGAAAGTGTCCAAGTTTGCTTGGACATTTATCCAGTTAAATCAGAAGTTTTCCCTGCTAGAACTGGCAAATGTTGATAACTTGGCAGAAACCTGAATTTAACGTCTCCATCTTACTTTGCTGAGAATTTAATCACATCTAGCTTGTTTTGGGGGATTGATAGTTATGACAAGTGCATCAAATTTCATGCCAGTGCTATCTTTTATGTTTCCTGAGAGAGGAGAAAATAGCAATTTTACCTTGTACCCAGGAGTCACGGGGAGCAGGAATTGTAGGTACCTGCCACATCAAGTTTTTAAATAAAAATGAATTGCAGAGCAGCATGAAGCAGAGACGGGAGGGAAGAGGGGAAGAAGTGAGGCATAAGCTGTAGAGGAGCATTATTGCATTCCCCCAGCTTCTAATGTAATGCAGCACCACAGAGAGTTATGAATATGTATGATCTGTATTTTGTTCAGATGTGAGGTGTCTATAAAGATGCCAGCTTGTTTTTTTTTTTTTCAGGGGATTTATGGCTTCTTGTTTTGCTATCCAGAATTAACTAATTTTGCAGAGATGATGTTTATATACATATCTTGTGTAATTTCTGTTTCTGTACTGTAAATATTGAAAAGCTGAAGGTTTTGACTGGTTCCCCTTAAGTCTTATTTAGGGGAAACTTCATCTTGTTGTAATATTTACAGCTTTACTTTAAAACTTCTTTTAAAAAAACACCACAAACCCAGTCAATTTTGAAAGCTGAAAGAGAGTTTTAAACTAGCAAACCCACATCTAGTTAGAACTGTATTCACAATAAATCTACAGAATCCAGCGCTGTGTTCCTCAGGTCAGATGTTGGCTGTACCAGAGCTCTAAGATGGACACATAATTTTCCACATATATTTTGCTGCTTTTATGGGGAAAACAAACGTACAGAAAATGCCAACAAAACCAAAACCCAACCAAAACAAACCCAACCTTTAAAAATAATTACTAGGAATATACACCCAAATGAATTATTTGGTTATAAGACTGGGAAATCAGGTGATGATGAAGGTTGTAGTAAGGAGATGTGAGTCTGGTTCTAGCTTTGATGCAAACTTGCTTGTAATTTTTGGCAAGATACAGTGGGACAGATTTTCTAAAAGAACTCAACTTGTGTGAAGATGCCACAGCATGGAACCATATTTTTTAAGGGGGCTCAACACCCAGTATGTTTATTTGGAAGATTTGGCACTGGTTGTTGATACCAAGTGCTTGAAAATCTGTCTCTAGACTCCAGAAATCTGTCTCTGTGGGCCTGATCCATGCCTCCTTGCAAACACTGAGAATATTTGTGCTGACTTGAGGTGACTGAGCCTCTACTCTTTATGTGTGACCCTCATGGTAAATGTATTAACCACATTTCCTTTTTCCTACCTGATATTGTACTTGCTTGAGTTTCATGGTTTCTTCTACATGTGTGTGCCTTACTCAAGTAAGATACTACTGTAAACTGATTTCTAATAATAAAACAGAAATCTGTTGCAAGTGAATGGGAACTTTGAGGAACAGGCTAGATCTGGAATAAATACCAGTTATTGAAGGCTTTGGGCTCTGTACAAATTCATCCAAATAACTACATAATTTAAAAAACAACAGCATCAGCAGCCTAATTGTGAAAGGTCCTGCAGTCTCTGCTCTGCTTACCCACTCAGACACCCGAGGTATCTCCCTGCTGGTCACTCCTGTGCTGATTGTCCCAGTCCCATGAATTAAGTGATGGAATTTAGTGTCACGTTTTGTGTGTCATCAGTTGAAAGCAAGGGAACAGTGGTGGCTTGCGCCACCTTTGGAGCTGTTTGTCTGCAGCGCACACTTTCTTATGATGACATTGGTTTGTGTGATGTTACTTTACATTTTAACATTTTCATTCAGTGGAGGAGAAGCAGCATTAATAACTTCTGTTCAACATGGAGATGCACACAGATCTTGAGTATCTCATTCTGTCACTGCTGGCTCTCTGCTTATTGTGCCGGCAATGCTGGTGTGGGAGGAAAATGTGCTAATTAAGTCCTCTTTTTTGTTATTGCAGGAAATCTACCATATGAATATAAAATAGTGATTGCTGGAAATCATGAACTGACATTTGATAAGGAATTCATGGCAGACCTTGTTAAACAAGATTACTACCGCTTTCCCTCTGTGTCCAAATTGAAACCAGAGGACTTTGACAATGTTCAGTCACTCCTGACAAATAGTATTTACTTACAAGATTCAGAGGTAACAGTTAAAGGATTCCGAATATACGGTGCCCCATGGTAAGTCTCAATTTAAACTTTCCTTGCTGTTCATTATTTGCAGTGCTATCTCAGTATGTATTAGGGAATCTCCATTACAAGATGTGCTGTTTAGGTATTTATGTCTGCTCATAGGTGAGTAGGGCAGCACTTAACACCCACAGCACGGGATAGAAGACAGTAGGTGCTTTAAACCTTTTTTCTCATCATTTCTAGGCATTGTTTTCTTTAGCTTGTGAAGTTGTGATTATGAAATTTCAAGCCAGTTTTGATTTCATTAAACCCCTGCACCAAGCCTGAGAAATTGCTGTCTTGTTTTGTGCTAAGCAGACTCTTCCTTGTTTTTATTACGTGTTGTTTAATTGTGATACCTAATATCTGTGTGGATTGGAGTCTTGGGTAGCACTTGTTATAAATTATTATGTTAACAACAGCCACAGTCCTCTGAGGCTTTAACAGGAGCCTGAACTTCAGTGATGGTGATAATCATTATGTTACTTGGCATTCTCAATTGTCAGCTGAGGTTCTTAGATGCTAATTTATGCACACCTATAAGAAGGGTTTATTATAAGCTTATAACTTACATTTTTTTATGTCAGGCTTGCTTTAAAGGTGAAAGTGGGAGAGGAAAGGTGAATGGCAGGAGCTGAACTAAGAATGGGGCAAACCCCTACAAATATTAGCAGTTTTCCCTTTCATCTCATCTTTATTGACTGTTCACTTGGCCCGGAGGCCTTGGTGATTTGTACAACACCACACACATTGATGCTTCTGACAGTGCTTTTTTTTGTCATATTGTGTACATTAGTGCTGCCTAGAAAACTGTGACCCAGCTCTGTATCTCACATTCTTGACTTCAACTACTAATTTCTTAAATTTGAGCTGTAGCCTCAGCCTGATATTACTTAACTAAAAAAAACCTTATCCTCTCTTGAAGGATGTTTCATTTTTGTTCAGCTGTGAAAAACTGTTGTTAAAACATGTTTTGAATAACTGTTCATGTGGAGTTGAGACTACAATTTTGAATATAACTTTTTATATCAGCTATAGTGTGTTTGGAGACGCGTTTTCATCTTTCCTTTCTTTCTTTCTTTCTCTCTCTAGTTTTTCATTCTTTTAATAATGACAGTTCCTGAAATAATGTGAAAATTCGGCTATTCTCCAGGAGGTTAGTTGGTCTTTGAGAGGAAGGAAAAGTCACATCAGATATTAGAAAAATCTGTTCCAAATCTGTTCTGTGCTTGGAAACTGACACAGAATGATCAGGCAATCCTGTTAGTATTTCTGAATTTTTTTCTCTTTCCCCTCCAATCACATCTCACTCTACTACTATAAATCTTCAGATTACCCTGAAGGAAGAGAATTTGGAGGGGGATTGTGTGCATTTATGGCCTCCTTATCCCAATTAGTTCTGTCACAGAAGTAGAACAGTGGCCATTAACCCAGAAGATGCTCCAACCCTAAAATGAGATATGTTGGCACGTTCAATTTATGTGCATTTTTGTAAGTATTTCCAGAGGGGAAAAAAATTCTCATTTGCTGATAAAGCTATTGGTTTTAATTTAAAAAGAGGGATCAAACCAAGAATAACAGCTGTGATTCTGGAGGTTTTAGCCCGTCAGAGGTTTCTCAGAAGTAATTGCTAGAACACTGGGAGCACTGGCTATAAGTCATCTATCTATTTAGAAAATGTAAATTGCCAACTCAGTGTAACTACAGAAAAGAAATACTAGTCCATATTCATTACATGTTATACTCATGGTACATCTGAAAGCTTTCTAAAGACTAAAGAGATTTCAAATAGTGCCTCCAAACTTCCAATTTAGTAGAATTTGTATGTAGAAAATAACTTACAATACACAGGAGCATTCATGTGTATTTGCAATTGGAATGTGCAGTGGTGCATATCAGCTGCCTCTAAGGAGCAGAAAATTTGAATTTAGCCTGATGGTTCTGAGAGTATTAAATAGCATTAGCTGGAGGGGAGTTGAAAAGAAGAGAATCAGCCCCTAAAGGAGAAGCCAAGGATGGGACATGAATTGTGTTCAGAGGTGGGGAATGTTACTGACACACATTAAGTAGCAGATTTTTTGATGAACCTTGAAGAAGCAAAATGGCTGAAGATTTTCTATTTGGTCTGTAGATAATAATCCACAAATACATTTCCCTCCTTTGTCTTTCTCTGACTGCCCTACAAACCTATCTTGTTTGGTTGGAAAGTAATTTATAGTTTACCCAGTCAAAACTCTTTCAGGATTCCAATAGTAACATTTCCTCCTTTGGAAATTTGTGGTTGAGGCTACTTATAGAACAGGATGAAAAGTACACACAGTAATTGGTATATGAAATCTTAAAACTCTCTTTATAAAGTATACATAACTCACACTGATGTGTTTGTAAAAGGGTAAGGACAGACAATCTGTTTTTACTGCAGCTTCAGGTGCTGAATATGTATGAGTACATATAAGTTCTAATAAATTCAAATGTTGTTTTAAAATACATGTCTTTTTTAAAATTATATTTGAAGTTGTTCATCTGTGATATGGACTGAATTTACTAGAGTGTGCTGTAGATGTTTGAGTGCAAATATTTTAGCAATGTCTCCTTCCTAGCAAAGCCTTAAAAGCTTTCAAATCACCAGAGAATTCCACTAACTGAAGCCAGAATTTGTTTAAAATGGGTTTTGAAAGAAATAAATATTGTGGGAGAATATTTCATTTTGTTCTGCTGTTCAGCTCTACAGGTAGCTTTTTTTGTTAAAAGACAAAAATAGTTTAAATGAAAAAAAATATTTCAAAAAACTTTATTTTGTGTGCATAGAGATGCACTACAGTTAAATTCATGGCTAATGAGTCAATAGACTTATTTATAGATTTTAAATTCTGTTCTCCATAAAAATCCACAAAAAATGTCAGAAACCATAAGTATAAAGCAATCTAATAAAGCAATCACTTATATTATTTTTAGCTATCAAAATATATGGGGCAAATTCCACCCCAGTCTAGCACTGGAGAGTAAAACTGAAGACCCAAGACTTTCAGAATATACATTTGTTTAGATAACTATAGATAGGTTAATCTTCCTGAGGGCAGAAAATGTAGAAGCTAGTGATATAAATAAATGCATTTAATGGTTAACAAAATCAGCTTCATGGAAATAACTGAAAAGCACAAATGTGAAAGATTAAAATTGATTATTTAAATAATGACTGAAATCTGTGATTTGCATCATTGTGATGAAAATCAATTCATCCTGAATGAAGCTGGGAATAAAGCTCTTCCCTTTTGACAGGAACAGCAGCATTGTTCAGCAATATCCTGCACATTTGTCAAGCTGTAGCTTGTTCAGGTCTCAAGAACAGAAGCACAAAGCTGGCCTCCCAGTTGCTTTTAATGAATACTAGTGGGTTTTTCCTATGTCCAAGAATTTGATCTGTCGGGTGATCCAGAGGTCAAGAACAAACAGCTCACTACAGCTCACCTCTGAGAAGCCAAGGCTTTCATTTGCTTTTTTTAGTAACTCTAGAGGAAGTGCCTTAGCTCTTTTTCAGAAGCAAAATTTTAATTGGCATAGATAATGCAGCCTTAAGAAAATATTGTGGATGGGTGCAGTCATGACAGTTAAAAATAATATTTTATGCAATGTTTTTCTTTTCCTTTTTTTTTCCCAGTGTAAATCTGGGGGGTGTGTGTGTTCAGTCAGTGGTTTTTTCATTAGTTTGAAATTATTTCTATAACTGTTTCTTTCCCTGTGTCATTTACAATCATTTTAATACAAGCAGCTCGAAGTTAGTACCTCTCCCTTGGTCTGATCAGTTTATCCTGTCAGAAAAGCATCAGATGTTGTTTTTTTCTTTTCAATTATAAGTTTTGTAATGCATCATGGATTTTGCTGACAGTCTTCAAGTTCTTGAAATAGCAAGCAAATTAACAGCAGATATTGAACATGAGGACTGGAAAACCAATTGGCAACTCACATGATAGGATTCAGATATACTGATGGGTTGGAATAGATCTTATTTCTTTTATTTCCATAGTCTTAGCTGGCAATTAACTTGCTCCTAAAAAAGGGAGGAATAGAAATGGGACTACTCAGCAATAAAGTTCTTGATTGCTGTTTGGCAGTGAGGAAACTGGGGGGGGGACAGGGAAAATCTGCTGGTGTTGTACCAGTGTTTCAGCAATTCCAGCATTTATGTGGTAGAAGTCAGCATCTGAGGAAAGGGTTGGCAAAGACTGAAATCTTCCATCTGTGTGTTAAACAAACACACCACCACTGTACCATACTTATGTTTAAAGGTGCAAGCTTCTATTTCATTTTTCTTGGCATTTGTCCTTCAAATCTCTCTATTTTAGGATAAAAGAATGTATTCTCCCCCAACCAAGAACTGCTGTGGTTTGTTTATATTTTCTGTTTTGTTGGGAATGCTGCTGATTTTTCTTCAGCCTGCCTGACACCAGATTAACTTCTAGGCAAAAAATTGTCCTGCTTACTTTTAGAAGTTTCTATGCTAACCTGTCCTAACTAATTCTATGGCAAGCTCTGCATCCTGGCCCTGGGGCAAGTCATGAACCTTTCCTTCAGGACTGACTTCATCAGGAATAAGAACTCGAGAGGATTCATTAGTAGTATAACACACAGACTATGTCTGTTTGTGGGTGCAAGGTCTAGACAGTCAAAAAAGACATAAAATGGTGTCTCTCCTAACTCTTAAATATTTCCTGGTGTACAACAAGGGATTTGAACTCCTTCAGAGAGGTACTAAAAGATGATTGTGGCAAGCTGCTCCAGGTCCCTTAATTCCTGCCCCATTTTCCTGGAGTTCAGTAGGTGCTGCACAAAAAATCAAATGGTGAGAATGAGCATGAGCTGTGCTGTGAGGGGCTCATTATTTATGGCAGTCTCCTGTTCCTGGGTCAGAGTGTGGTTTGCTCAACAAGGACATCATTTTGATATGCAAGTTGTGCACACAAAATCTACAAGTCCTGCTTGTCTGCAGTTTTGCTCTGTTTTGTTTTGTGGATTTTTTCCTTTGCCAGCTGCCCAGGAACATAAAGTTTGCATTCCTTTTGCTGAACACTGGAATAACACAGTGGTCAGTGTGGCATTTGTGTGCACTAAGCAGGCTGAAAGCATTTGCATCAGTGAGTTAGAAAGAGTAGTGATTAGTGAGAATGCTACAAAACTCCTGGATTTTTCAGCTTAGGTGCTACAGACTGCATCATGGAGCAAGGTCTGCAAACTCTTTCCAATTAATTTGTAATTGGAAAAACCAGGGATACTTTCAAGTGTCTGTAGATGGTGTGATGAAATAAATGAGATTGGGGAGAGAGGGAAGAAGGTTGGTCTTGTCCTGTGTAGTGTCAGGAATGTGAAAGAGGTGTAGTCTATAGATGTCTTACTCATAGTTCATCTATTAAGTACAAACAGGAAAAACTTGGAAGAATTTGCATTGCTTTGGTAGAGCTGATGGTAAAGCTCCTGTGATGTGGTGGTGTTATAATGCAATAGAAATGGAAGAGAAATTCTATTTGAAAAATTGGACTTCTTTTTAATACAGAAGTCAGTCAAGTAGCAAGTGACTATGTTAGCTCCCAGTGAAAGATAAGATTTCTCATTACTATTTTCGAGATGATTTGGGTCATATTGATCTAATAGTTATTGATCAGAATGCTAACTGTACCATGGCATGTGTATAAAATGCTTGAAGATATTCACAGAAGCTATGAAATAAAGCAAAAATTGCTCAAGCACTTCACATAAGAGAACACTGACCATGAATCTGAGCCTAGACATAAAGGTCAAGAATGACAGCTACATTCATCAGGTTTTCATGAGAATCCATTCAGTAGAATAGATCTGGCAACTTCTTTCAGAACTGGTCAACACTCATGGATTCTGTTGAAAATCTATGAGACTGCTGGGTATTTCTAGCAACCTTGGAAATGTTTAGGTGCTAGTGTGTATTATGGTTTTGTGTGCATCTAAAGTGTGAGAGTTGCTGACGTTTCTGACTCTACTTGTTAAACATCAAAATCTTAATATGGCTGAGAGCTACACTTGTATCCATGAGTTCAGAGAGAAGGCTTAAGCAGCAGTTCAGAAGCAGGAAGATGCCAGCAGCTCATCCTTGTGCTTTCACAGATGTGGCACAGATGTGTTTTCACAGATTTTGGTTATCCAAAAGTGCCTGCTCCAGCACAGCCCAGTTCATATGACAAAGCCCAGCAGGTGAGCTGTACCTGCTGGCAACTGTGTCTGTGCATGCAGACCTATAATTTACCCAATCTTGCTATAATTATAGTAATCTGTATGTACAGGCAAGGTCATTAATATAAAAAAGATATCCTATATAAAGTCTGGGCTGCATTTGTTGTTTGCCTGCCCTTGGGATAACATGGAATGAAAATAGCAACATGGATAAGGATAGCAACACAGATAAGGACCTTTTTTTATGAACTGCACATGCAGAGTACCCAGGAAAAAGTGGTGGCAGCTGCCACCTACTAACTGTAACAACCCAGTAACTAACTGTAAACAACCCAGTCTCCTTTTAATATATGTGCTTAGGGGGTTGCCTTATGTACTGACATTTATGTCATGCCTGGAAACCCTGTGCCTATGTGGCTACTTTGGCAAAGGAAATAATGCTTCCTCGCAGATGAGCTTGTGATGATTTAAAGTCATCTGACCACTCTGTCATCGTATTTCTTTTACAAGTAATGTTTTGAGTACTTGAGCTTTGGATCTGCAGCTCTGCCAACTTTCTTTCATCTGCTCCTGGAGAGCTCTTTCCTGACGTTTTGATGCTTCAGCAGCATTTGTGGGATGGGTGGAATTGAAAGTTGTGTGGTCTGGTCCATCAGAAAGACAGTTTATTTCTGTACACATGTAAATCTCTGTCTCCCTGACAAAAGCTGATCTTTGCAGCTGCTGGCTGTGTCGTCCTCTTGAGAAAACTTTGAGTTTGTACCCAAAGAATATACCTGGGGTCTGTGCATCTCCTCAAACTTTGTATAAGAAAGCTTTATGTAAGAAGAAAGGATGACTCTTTCAGTCTTCTCTTCCTGGCACAGATGTTAATGCATCTTGTTTCCAAACCAGGAACGTAATAACAAGAAACTACAAGAAAGGTGTTCTCTTTATCACCTCTCTTGTTCCATCTGGGCTGCTTGGGACACTTCTATGTCCTGCATCACAGGAAAATGGAGGAGTAAGGCAAAAGGAGTGCTAATTCAAAAGCTGTAGTCATAAATTGTTCCCAGTTTTAGTGCAGAGTGCTCCAATACACTGTAATCTGCAGGGTTTTGGGTACCTGAGTTTAGTTTTTTCAATCCTTATTATCTCCTTCTTCTATTTGTGACTGTAACACAGCTTTTATATTTGTTGACAAACCTGAAAAATACCATTTTAAGAAAGGATGTGTTCCACTGCCTAACAGGTAGATCTTCTTTAATAGTGTTCAAGAATGGCATTCCTTGTGTTCTTGTGTGCATAGTACTGGAAGTGTTTGAACTTTCGGGAGAGCTTAGGAAATGTGGAAGTAATTGAAGTATAAATCACTCTGATAAGAGTTCACTATGTTGTTTAATCTTTCTATAGATAAGGAGGTATTTTGAAGTGTAAAGAATGCAATCATCCTTTCTGGATTCAGGAGGGCATTTTTTAGTTCACTGAAGGTTTTGGACAGCAGACTCCACATATTTAATAAAGTGGCTGCAAGTGGTACCTACACTGCTTCTGGAGCTCTGAAGCAGGCACAGATGCAGCATTTAGTGTTGACATTATTTTCACTACATTTTGCTACAGCAAAGCACATTGAATACTTTCAAAAGAAGATAAATGAAAAAAATCCTGTAATTTCCCATGGTAATTGTGTAGATGCATAACTTCTAATTGTTATGGAACATTAGCCATAGTGTAGGTAATGAAAAAATGTGTGTTATCTAGCATTTAATTTCAAAGGGTTTTATTTGTAGGGCTTTTCTCTGGCTGAGTACCTTTTCTTCATGCAGTGGAATCCTTCTCAGGGTCAGCAAAACCCTCTGGCCAGGGTGGCATTGCAGGAGCAGGGCTCTGCCTCACAGGGTCAGGTAGAATTTTGAAATCACTCAATTCCAATAGAAATTTAAATGGTACCTTAAATGTGAGGTGAAAGTTTGCTTTGTTTCTGGGAAAGGTTTGTTGTTGTTTCATAAATTTTGGAGTTAAAATACAGATAATAAAGACTTGCAGATCCTGATCATCCATCTGGAACTGAGCTGCTTTAGCACAGAACAGTGAGACCTTGCCCTGAGGATGTGCCTTGAGCTGATAATTACTAGCAGTCAAACTACCTAGAGTGTACACCTTTTCTTATTTATATTCCAGCCCTGTAACCTTCCTATTCTCTTGTGCCTTTGTTCTATTAATCTACAAAACAGGGCTTGACTTGTGATTAGTCCTCAGAGGTTGTTTCTATTAATCAGGCTGCAAAACAGGTCTACTTGGATGTTCTGCTGCAAGTGCTTAATGTGCTTTCCTCATCAGTCCAAAGCAGAGAGCTGCTGGGGCTGGCTGAAATGGCAGTGAAATTCAGTAATGTGTCTGCTGCACTTTCTTTGTATTTACATCTTGGTTGTGTTGCTGTAGGATGGGGAAAATAGAAAGAGGAAAGTAATTGCAATCCTATAGACAATAGCTTAAGTTAGTGACATTTGTGGCTGCACGTGGAGAGAGAGAGAGAGCAAGGGGCAGCTGCAGGATGGATCCTTCCCCAGCAGAACCACTTGTTAGGAGTGTTTTGAATGGGAACCTGCCCCATCTTTGAATTCAAGGATTAAAAATCAAACTTTGCAGGGGGGGGCTAAGTTTTGAACTCTTTAATATAGTTTTAAAGGTTAATCTGTCCCCGTTATACTCAGGGAATCATTGAAGTTAGTGCATACGTTTCTGTAGCATGTAGAAGACCAGGCAGATTTCTGCTGATGTATATATGGCAAAAAAACCCAACCTAAGAGTTGGCAAAATATAAACAAAAACCCCCAAAGTGAACTGTTCTGTAATACTTCCATCATTTGAACTTGTTGTAAAATTTGAACAATAAACAGCATGTGCAGTGAGAAAGTAATCTGGTTTCATTATAGAAGATATTACTAACTATAAAAGTGGAATGATTTATGCTTCTAATTAAATACAGTATTTCCTCCCTGTAGGATAAAAGTATTTGTTTTTAAAATGTATCAGAAGAAACAAAACAGACCACTAGTCATTTTTTTTTTCTATACCATTTCTGTGGGTGGTTTTTGGTGGTGTTTGTTTGTTTTGGTCCTGATGGGGTTTTTTATGGTTTTGCTAGGCTGCTGTCTAGAAAAAAATCCTGGCCATGGGGCAAAGACAGCAAGGTTTGTCTTGGTGGCTGTGTGTGCCTCTCACTCTGCTCATGCCCATTTTCCCTCTGCATGCCTCAATTTCTGTAATGCACAAGTTTAAACCCCCAGACTTGGCAAAACTGGCCCAGTCTGGACTGCCAGGGAAGTCCACACCTGAATCCTCAGAACTGGTCCCTTACTGCTTTCTGCCATCCTTTAACTGCTAATTTGAAAGGCTTTGTGCTGCCTCACTCCCAGCTGGAAAACTGCTTCCCTAGGCTGTGGTTTGTCCAGTTTGACCTTTTGTGGTCTAAAGAGCAGAGCTAAATGCCAGCCTGACACCTCCCTGGGCTGAGGCAGTGCAGATGTCAGGCCCTGGCTTGTGCTTTATCACCCGTGTGCTCCTGGCACAAGTGGCCAAGGGAGCAGCTCTCATGCTCCAAATAAGCTGTTCCACAGCAATCTGGGAGAAAGGGTTCCCAAATGTTTAATGCCTTGAAAATTCATCATGCCCACTCTTCGTTGTGTTGGCTGAGGAGGAGCTGGGATTCTGGGTGACCACCACCTTCTCCTTGTAGCAAACCTGAGGTTTTCCCAAGGGCTGGCTGGCTGAAGGTCCCAAACAGCAAAGCCACTTTTTTTTCCAGAGATTTACAGACCAGTAATAACAGGCATTTCAACAAATTTAGTAATCATTTCTGCTGTCCAAAATGATTTTCTTTCCAGTTCAAGCTGTCTTTGGATAATGCAGTTTCAAAGCCACCACTGTGAAATTTTACATGTATTGTTCTTATTAGGAATTCAGAAGAAAGAAGCCCCCCTGGCTAGCCTGGTGTTCTCTAGTTCCGTTCTGGTGATTTCTTTTCTACCCGGTGTTTCTACTGTTGGGTTTTTTTTTTGCTTCCTCTCCCCCCTGCCCTTTTTTTTTTTTTTTTTTTTTTTTTTTCCTATTTTCCTCTCTCCCCAGTTATCAGAGAAATCACTTTTCCTGCATTGATTCATTTTGACCAGAGTCTGGAAGGCACAGAGAATCAAATTAACTAATATTTTACTTTTGCATGTGATTAATGCTAATGCATACAAAGAAGAAAATACTGTGATTTAATTTTCATTCTCCAGTTGATTCCTAGTGATTTAATTTTGCAGTGGGTCATCTCTCTGCTTATTGTCTCTTACAGAATCATGGGAAGTAGAGATGGAAAAGACCTATTAAGTCATTCTGCCATCATATGATCATCTCTGTGCTCTGTTTTTGAATCTTGTCCAGATTTAATGAATGAAGAATGGGAACTAATACCCTGCTTACAGTCTTCCTATATTCATTTAATTTACAAAACCAAATAAACAAAAACCCCAAAGCAATGACAAATAGTACCATATTTGATGAGACAAGCCTGAAGGTTTCTTTGTACCTTTTGTGATGTTTACATTCAAGTATCTTTCAGACCCTGTGTCAATTACATTACATATTCAATCTTAATAATCCTTCCAGGTTTTTCTCTTTTGCTCTTTGTTATTTTAAGTGATTTCTTCTTTTGTATTCCTGGGTATTGTTGGGTTTCTTGTTTGGTTTTTTTTTGGGTTTGTTTTTTTTTTTTTTTTTTTTTACTTTTTTGTTGTAGTTGTTTGAGTGTTTTGTTTTGCTTGGTTTTTTGGCGTGTGTGTGTTTGTTTTTTTGGTTGGTTGGATTTTTTTGTTTTCTTGGTTTTTTTAAATCTTCAGAAGTGTCTCAGGAGCAAATCCCAATGTTCTGTATGAGTGTCACTAATAAACTGTGTGGTTGAGTTGAGGTACTTGGCTAATTGATGCAGTGTGGTGACTGTATGTTTCATCAATTCTTCAGAAAGTCCAAAGTTGCATCAGTGTCTTTTTTATATCTTGTATGTAGCCCAGATAATTTTATTATTTCCTGTGTTCAAGTTAGAAGCTCATACATAATTTGGTGTCAGCTGCTTCCCCTAGGTCTTTTGTTTTAGCTTAACAGCTTTTGGGTTTCTTCCTTTCACTGATTATTTATGTTTATTAATTTTTCCCAGATGTATTAGCCTGCATTTTTTTCAGAAGGAATCCCATTTTCTTATTTCTTTCAGAGCTTCTAACCTCGTTTTGCACAATCTCTTTCCACACTGTCATGTTTATAACACCTCTCACTATACTGAAATCTGTGAATTTAATTAATGTTCTGTTTACCCCTTCTTCCAGATCATTAATAAAGATGTTAAATAAAACTGATCCTAATGCCAGTCCCTGTGGCAATCCACTAACACTTCCCTTGTGCTGCTGCAATCTATTTGTTTATAGCCTTTTAGTCACTATTTGTGTGTGTGTGTTAGTCCTCACAGGCAAGCCAGCATTAGGGATTGTATCACATTTTGCCAAAGTCTGGGATAATACACTTTTATCTACTATTTTATTTTCATCTGCTGACACTACTGAATTTACAAAAATTAATTGTGATGAAATAGCATTATAATTTTGAAGGACTTTAAAATCTTACTAGCTGGAATTATCCTTTCTTAGAACAATTATACCTCCTCCATCTCTACCCACCTCCCCACCCCAATTACACTGGAATTTTATTCTGTTCTGAATTTAGACTTACTAGGAGATAATTTTCAGTGCCACTTCTTAATCTGTGGTGTACAGATGAGCATCATGTTGCCTCCTGCTTCTCCAGGATCTGATTTTAAAAGCAGAGGTACTCCAGATAGAAAGCAGTGTCATGGGTTCTTAGTGTAGAGGCAAAAGAGTACTCATGAAAGGTGTCCATAGTTTGTGACAGCTGATTACATATTCATGTCAGAAATGCCTTAAAAAATTATAGTTAGCACAGTTACCATGCTAGTAGAACACGTATCTTCAAGGAGCTCTGGTCCTTCTGCTTCCTGAATAAGACTGTGGTGGTATATATCACAGCTTAATGACCTGACTATTTCTTTTTAATTATAGTATTTGATCTGTGAAACTGAATGTTTAAAGTTTGTTTGCAGACCTGCACGCTGCTAGGCAGCTGCCCCAAATGCTGCCTGGGCTTCTAGAGAGCCCCGTGGTTGCCAGAAGGATGGAGCATAAGGGTGAGGGAAGTGAGAAGGGGAGTCCCAACTCTGACACTGTCTCACCATACAAGGAGCAGGAAATAACTGGGTTTTTGACCTTAATTTCTTCATCTACAAAATTAATCTTGTAATATTTATGTGCATTCCTCACTACTTGCTACTGGGACAGTAATTTCTGCACGTGAAGCACTGTTAATTTATTTTTAGCAAGGTGATCTAGGAAGGTACTGAGCAGATGCAGACTTTGTTCCATGAATGATTTCAAAGGAGCCAGTTGGATTGTTTGCCTGCTTGAAGTTTGTGTACTTCCTTAAGTACTTGGCTGGATCAGTGCACTGGAAAGCTAAGTAGGTGTCTATTTTTTGCAGGATAAGAAGGGGCGTATTTGAGATAGGGTTGAAGTGGAACAGATAGCTGTGTTACTTGAAGTGGGAGCTGATAACGTGTGATTTCAGGACACTTGAAGCCCTCTTCTCCAGAAAGAGGAAGGTTAATAAAACCCACACTAAGTTTACTGCCTGACATTTCTTTTGGGGATAGTAGAAGCATTGCTCGTTAATAATTGGTTTATTAATAAAAAATAAAAGAATGCAGACAGACCTCAGTCTATTCTGCATACAGTGGAGTCAGAGGAAACTGTCTGGAAATACTATGTTCCCTTTTTGCTATTTAAATGCATCAAGGGGCTTGCTAAGGTTTCTTTACTATAAAAAGCATTCCCCACACCAAGTCTGTACTCCAATGCGTGTTGAGAACTTGTGCCGTGGAAGTGATGAATTGTCAAAGACTTGGGCAATGCCAGCCCTCCCCTCCCCAAACTCCAGTCCATTTGTTTTCCATGGATCTATCAGGATATTGATTATTTTTCCAGTAGAGTCACTTTGGCACTGGGTGTCTGTGAGGAAGATTTAGACTTCAAAGGAATTTAGACCTTCATTTGAACTTGGGGGTGGGCTGCACCTGTGGGAAAAAACACACCTTTGTACCTCACCAAATAATACTAATATTCATTCCTACCTACTAATAACTATCTCCTGCACATTACTGAAAAATTAGACCAAAAGTTGAAGATTCAATCTTCAATCAAAGGCTGTTCCCAGGTATTTAAGGAAAGAATCCTGCAGTCCAGGCAGTGAAAACCGACGCTGCTTCTTACCTTCTGTCAAAAGCAGTGTTGAAAAGTAGGGTCTGTTATTGTATATTTATTCAGGCATCAATCACAATCAAACCTCCTGCTAGTTCATCTGTAAGGGCATTGTAATCCTATTTTTATCAGTTCCTTCCTGTACAACAGACAGTTAAAATAGCATGAGTAGGGTCAGAAATATCTTAATGGGTTCAGTTCCCAGAGATATCGGTGACCAGAGGAAGAGTTTTGCCGAAATTTCTTCCTGAGCTGATAAGGTAGATAAACAGGGGCAAGGTGCAGAGCAAGGGCATGCCATGGGAAGCAGAGCATTGCATGGCACTGGGAAGGAACTGCAGAAAGATTAGGTAGACTGTGTTACTTATAGAAAAACCTCAGGAGCCGATGGAAAAACAATGTTACCCTGTGCCAAGAAGTCACCGGTTTGTAAAAGAAAGTGTTTGATTGTTCTCAGGGTGGGCTGGTTTAAGTCTTAAATGGTTCTTGCCATTACCTTTATTCTTGTTTTTGCTATTGTACTTCTTAAAAATCTGCAAGATATTGTATGATTAGAGAAGGTTGATTGTTGCTGATTGGCAACATTTAATTCTTAATAACTTTGGAGGGTATGCTACTGGCTGTTTGCCATTCATATCTACTCTCTTACTTTGTGTTTTATGAGGATTTTATATAGATAGCATCATGCCTCTAATCCTCGCTGTAAAATTTTCATAACTCTTCAAAGAATATGGTGCTTTGTAAACAAGGTATGATCCAACATTCACTTCATCTTTCCACTGACCTCAGTGAGCATTTGATCCAGTTCTTCTGATCCTTCTTTCTGGGTTTCCAAGGTTTTAGTACCATAACCACTGATGAAATATGGTTTGCAATAACTCCCCAGTAAATGTCTTGCCAATAGTCTAGAATTAAATCTTGATAAAATTTAAATCAATGGGAAAACTACCCATTTCAGTGAGAGATGAAGTTTCAGTCCATGTAAATGACTGTCAAATCTGTGATGAGAAGACAGGACAGTTTGTCCCCCAATACAGGCAGGTTCTCACCCTGTTTTGCTAGATGTTGCAGTCAAGCAGAAATTATTGTATAAACCCTGCATTGTAAGACATTGTGGTTGTAGAGGCTTTGGTAAACATATGCTCAGAGGTTAAATAGTAGATTATAAAAGACAGAAATTGGGAAATCATATTTACCTATGGGCATACATAGCTCTTGAAAGACAGCAGACTGACCTGGGGGGCTTTGGATGAGGAAATCAATTACACTGGCTGTGCAATATTGATATAGCAAAGGGAAGTGTGTCTGGATTTTAATAGGGCTGGGCTAACATGTTACAGTGATTTTCAATCTGCTAGTGCCAAAAGAGGCTTTTTTGGCTATGAAGTAGTATCTCATTTTGGTAACATATTGTAAAACATGGCACTTACAATAAATAAATCTACATAATGAACAATCAAATAATTACCTTTGATAGTTACCCTATGTGAACTGCTTTTCATAATTTAATATCTTTAAATATGCTAAAAAAGTATATCTGCTTCCATGAATAGTGTGAGCAGAAAGCCCTGATAATGAAGTCATTTTCTCTTTGGGAAGAATAGAATTACCATCTAAAATATTTATAGGAAATATCTCAGTGACCATATAATGTATCAAGTCCAGTTTAAAATCACTATTTCCTATAGTTTGAGTTCAACAGAAGTTAAAATATCTTTGCATAACACATGTAGGAGTTAAGGGTTATTAGTCTCAATTTTATCATGAAGTTCTATAGTCAAGGATAATCCAAAGTTTTCTGAAGTCACTAAGACTTTTTCCACTGATCTCAGTAGCCTTTGAATTATGTGCTTGATCCTGAAGTTCCTAGACAGCAGATGAGAAAAGTTTTAGTACTGTACTTGCAATTCTGCCTAATGAAGAACTGCAGATTTTAAAATACAGCACACAGGCTCAACCATAGCTCCATCTTGATGCCAGCTTTGGCATCTAAATAGCTTAAAAATATCTATTGAAATCTCCAGGCCTGTAAGAATTTGAAAATGTTTTTTTCTTTATGCCTGAAAAGGGTCCTTCATTGCAGCTATGTATGTAGCGAAATGAGGCAATCAGGTGTGGCTAATTACAAGGTGGGAGGCGGGAGCTTGTGCTAAGCCCACCTGTGCCTCATTAAGGGTTACCCCAACTGTTTGTTCCAAGCCCACCTGTGCCTCATTAAGGGTTACCCCAACTGCTTGTGCTAAGCCCACCTGTTCCCAATTAAGGGTTACCCCAGCTGCCCATGAGCAGGATTGGGCAACCAATAAAAGGGGAGCTTCCCAGTGCATGCTCAGCTCACTCTGGAGCAGCTGGAGGAGGAGGTTGGGTGAGTCTGGAGAAGAAGCGCTGAACGAGGCCAGCCAGGTCTAAAGGCAGCAAGATGGGAGCACTGTTTGTGCACCTTGGCAAGAATACCTGCTTGACTTCGAAGCACCGTGCCCCAAGAAAGGTTTGTCTGCTACAATAGTATGAAAAGTTATGGGAGTGTTGTGTTTTCCACAGTGGAGGTGTTTTCCAGTATCTCAGAGTGGATTTTTTTAAAAGAACTTCCTTACACTGAGCAGGTGTCAGCTCATTATGCAGATAAAAATAAAGTTTAGGGGTGAAAGCCAGCTGCCTCTGCAGCCAGTAGCATTGGCTCCTCACTTCTGTAAAGCCAGGATTTAATTTCAGAAGTTACTTCAGAAGGCGAAAGCTTTGCCAAGAAAAGACATGGCCAATATAGTTTTATACTAGAGGGCTAAATAGACAGGACCCTTCTAATTCTAACAGCTTTTCAGCAAACTTGACTGTGAAACAGTACGTGGCATTTTTTCAGGTTTTTTAAAAGCTATTACAACTTTTGCTAAAAAAATTAACTTCTAAAAATATTGTTTTATATTTTTTTCTAGTGTTCGTGATGCAGTACAATACTATCACACCTTAGAAAGGCAGGTGGGGAATATATGGGAAAGCATCTAATCCACACACCACCTTTATAATAACCCTATTTATAATGTGGGTTGTAAGACAGAGAGCTTTTTAAGTTAAATTGTGTGGACTTGAAAGCATCAATGCTGAATATTTTATGTGAAGCTTGTCAAAGGACCTTACTAAAATAGCTTAAAAGCAGTACCACAGTTGCTTTCTTATAAGCATTGCACACTTTCAAAGAAAAAACATGCTGAAGGGTTTTCAGAATTGCCAGGAGATGGTGTATATATATTTTTTAGGTGTCAGATTTTATATGCTGTATATATACATGCACACTCACATGAACAAACACCTTTCTCACCATGTTTTTTGCAGAAGCTTTTTTTAATATAATGTGTGGTGCTCCTTAAGGAATAGTAAATTCTTTGTTGTTGTTTTTTTGGGCTTGAATATTTGATGAGTTTCTTTGTTTCTACAGTCTGAGAGTTGAAGCTAAGGAGTTCCTCAGATCCCTTTTTACTTAAAGGCACAGAAAGCAGCACCTGCAATCCATACCAGCTGCTTTAAACATCATCCTGTGAACAAGCTGAACCATTTGCAAGGCTCTGTTACCTAAAAAGGATCCCAGCAAAGTAGATTGTACCAAACATTTGACTTTTGAATGGCTAAATTTAGCTGACAAGGACTCCAGTATTAATAGACCCTGGGTTTAATTCATTGTACCTTATAATAACAGGTCGCCTCTGTTCCTGATGCATTCATTATAAGAAATAAAGCTAGAGAAGGGCTAAACTAGCTTTAGTAAGGGTATGGTGACAGTGATTTTGGCAGTGAAAAATGTTGACAGGCAGAGGTTGCTTGTATTTTAAATACTTTGCTAATTCATCTAGCCAAATACAACTTGCAGTTGAGCAATTAGACATTGAAACACAGTTAAATACTGATCTCATTTTTATAAGTCCATACTTAACAGGCTGAAGCTGAATTGCTTTAACATTTGTTTAACACAGTTTGTATGTTTTGGTATGCAAATATATCAAACAATCTTTACATGCCATATCATGCTCATTTTCTACATGCTTTTTGTTTAATTATAATTGTGTAGCATGTAATGTGGTAGATCTTGTGTGTGTATATATATGTATATATATATGAACAAATATATATGGGATATATTACATGTGTGTGCATGCATGCATAGAGTTACTGGCCTTGCCTGCTGGGGATGATGAAGCTATTCCTGTAGTTTTCTGCTCGGTTTTAAAAGAGCATATAATTCATGTCTCCTGAATGATGAGAACTTTCTGAGGAAGTTTTCTAACCACTGGAGTATTGAATAAACTGAAATCACTGTCTACAGTCTTATGCTTCCCTTCCCCCTCCTTTCTCCCAAGTGTAGCAAAGGAATGGTGAGCTAAGGAAATGGCTCTGGCTATGGGTCTCCTGGGGGCAGGTAATCTCTTGCATCCCTGGAAGAGGAAGCTTTCAGGCCCATCTCACTTGAGCTCTGAAAATATATCTGCAAAATATTGTTTATCTCATACCCTCTTGGTCATGGTAGATTCTTATCACCTGGGGCCTTGGTTGTGTACTGTTAAAATAGTTGTATAGATTTGCATTTTCAGGGAACTCTAGCCAAAACGTGGTGTGCAACCCTATTTTTGCCCTACATCTACTACTCTCAAAAGTTCGTTTCCTAATGCTTATAAGAAAGACCATGATGATCTCTGGTTTGGGTTTTTGGGTTTTTTTGTTTGTTTGCTTGTTGGGATTTTTTGTTTGTTGGGTTTTTAGGTTTGGTTTTGTTTTTTTTTTTTTTTACACAGAAGTTATTGTGATAGTCAGAATTACTTTTGTCCTGAGAATAAAGGCAGGTGAAGGCTGAATAACAGCTTGTATCAGAGAATGAGGATGGAAGGCAGCAGGGCTTTATAAAGAGGGTAGAATGTGAAGTTTTCAAGTGGCTGTTCCTAATAGAAATGTACATTTTTTTATCTGCTGTAGTCTGAGAAGCAAAGCAATATCAAAGAGCCAGGACAGTGAGAGATGATTATTGAAAAATAAATCATGGGTGAAATTTTGAACATTGACTTCAATGAGACCAGCATTTCACACACATTGATGGGAGTGCTGGATGTTTCTGGATGGAGGTTGTTGCATTCAAACTCTCACTGCTCTTTTTTTTAGCATTGCTCAGAAAAGCCAATGCTGAGTGGCAAGTCTTCCTGTCTCGTTGAGGTGAGGGGAACGAACAGGAGTGTTACTCAGATTCCAAGTGGATGCCAGCTCTATGGTATCAGCAAGCCTATATAATGAAGTTGCCTTTTAAGGGCTGAAGGTGATTATTTCATTACAGCAAGAATAAGAGATTTTTAGAAGAGTAATCTAAGTTCCTAGTTTGGTCTTAAAGGTGTCCTTAGAACAATTCATTGTAGTTGATAGAAATACATAAATTAGAGTGATGTTCAGTATTTCCCTGGTCTTCTCCCTACTGTAGTTGAAAAATAGTCTGCAGATTTTGAAATTCCAGTGAGCAGGAGGCATCATCTCTTACACAGAAGTTTTCTTAAGGATGTTTTCCTTTATTTTTTTTTATTAATACTGTCCAAGGTAGAGT
The DNA here is from genome assembly GCF_003957555.1 of Calypte anna. Taxonomy (NCBI): domain Eukaryota; kingdom Metazoa; phylum Chordata; class Aves; order Apodiformes; family Trochilidae; genus Calypte; species Calypte anna. The sequence goes on along the minus strand of NC_044250.1, from coordinate 5,872,465 downwards.
GTTATCATTAATACCTGGGAGTGGACCAGGAGCTAGGAGCAAAAGTAAATTTTCATGTTTGCCAGGAGGCATGGTTTGTTGGAGTAACCAGCTCTGTTGCTTTCTTGTGCCTTTAGTCATCTGTCATTGCAGCAATACATAGTGACATTTCAAACTGCTGGCATGGAAATAAGATAAAAAGTGTTTGGGACAACTGGGAAATTTCATTTAGACAGCATGTCAGACCCTAGACTCCAGTGAAAATACTGTAGGTTTACCATGTCCAGCTTTGCAGTATCATTTGATGTGAAATTAAATCAGAGGCCAGCCATGGACAGGAAAGCAGTGGAGCCTGTTCAGTTTTAGTTTGTTGTACAAGTCTGGTACTTGTGATCTCTGTTCCTTGCAAAAGTAAGTTACAATGGCTAAGGATTTATAAAGGTGGTTTGAAAGCATGATTCCCACAGAAATGTCTTTTAATATGTTGTGTTACCCTGAAAAGTCTCTTAAAACCTTGTTGTGGCCCTCATTGTTCTTGTGGATCAAGTTCATGCTGGCCAACAATTATTTTGCTTTGCACAGTAACCTAACACTGATATTTCAGGACAAATAGGCACCAGTGTGGCTCCTGAATGGGGGAGCTACATGTATTCATAAGCCATTCCATTCATTTCTCTGACATGGAAAAAAAGGGTAGGGCTGCTTTCATCCTGCTGCCAACCTTTTTATCTTTAAAGAATCAAATTTCAGGAAACCTTTCTGCCTAGGTCAAAATTTCAAAGGGCTCCTGTAATATTTAAGACGTTTAACATCTTAATTCTCAAGATTTCAAGGAGAATGTTTCTTTTTCCCACTGAGAAGACAAAACAAACAGCCCCCCAGAGCAAAACAGAAACCCATGGAAAAACAACAAAACACCAAACTAAAGCAAAATGCAGCTTTGGAGGTGTGGGGATTGGTAAAAATGTGTTTAGTGTTACTTCACTTCCTACTATTCAGAGCAGTGCATTGTTAAAACTGATGCAGTGTTTATACACATTGTGGTTATGGCTGTAGTCAGGGCTATTGTTGAAGGATGTTATACTGACATTTATCATAGTATGTCAGTAAACCCATTGTAAAAATGTCCTAGTAGTTAAATGAGGCTTAGATTTAATGAGGCTGTAAGAAAGGCCTGGATTTTTTTATCATACTGTAAATAAGGTTCCTATAGCAATGTCATTGGGATTAACGTGCAGATTTTCTTTTGTTTCAAAATCAGGGTAATATCTTTGTGAAGTTAGGCAAGTGATTTAAAGAATATATGTTTACAAAGCCTTTGAAGAAATAGTTGCTTGGCTATTCTCTTGACTACCCAATGATAGTAAATAAAAGTGGAATATTAGAAAAAATTCTAACACTGCTACCCTCCCAAGAAAATAATAGTACAGTCTCGGTAATACAACCCTAACACTGATAAAATACTACTTTAATGGCTAAATAATACATTGGGAATGTCAGAAAATTCCTTTTCAATATGTTTTTAAAAATGCTCATTTAACATAATTCAAACATTTTTGTGCTATTTCATATGCTGAATTGACTTCAATAAATGTTTTTAACACTGCTGCCACTGAAAAATGAGGCTTGTAACCATTATCAGGACTTTACCCACCAGCATTTATTTTTCTTGTAGCTGTGAAAACAGCCATTTAAAGCTCCAAAAGTTAGTCATTTGGGCCACGTTTTAGCTTTCTGCATGTATAATCAATCTGACATACTTTCTGTGAAGTATAGGGGGTGTGCCTTATGTTGTTGAAATAAGGAAGTATGAAACTGTAAGGGGACAAAAAATGTAATCTGAACCACTTGAAAGGACATTTTCTACAGCAGAAGATTAAGAAGGGTGCGATGTCTTAATTACTCTTCATATGCTTCTTTAATGGTAGGAGCAAATTATTACCTTTAAAGCTGTAGTTTGATGGTAAAGCTTTAAGTGAGTTTTGCCATTAGAGGAGCAGTTCAGTGACTGAGTGCTCAGTCCTGAGTTCAGTGCTGGTGTTTTCCAGTCTTGTGTTTGAATGCCATAAAACCAAATAAAAGATCTTCCAGTTAAACAAAAAAACAAACAAAAAAGGGAATATCCATGACCCCACCTCAACCTCAGCAGTCCCACCAAAAGGGAGCGGTGTCTGTGCCAAGAAGGAGCAGGGAAGGCTCAGGACAGAGACAGGACATTTTCCAAGTGGTTTTGCTGCCAAAGACAAATTTCTGACTGTGAGCATCTCTGTCCAGTCTTCGTGGGGTGAATTGTGCCCATCCAATGGCAAAGGGCAGCTGTCCACAGAGCAAAAGGCAGAACTGTCCTGGGCTCCTGCCCTTCTGACAGCCCCAGGGTGGATGGACCATCCCACCCCTGCACAGAACCCATCTCTGCATCAGTTGACTCCACTTTTAGAATTGCTGGCTTGAAGAGGAAGATCCAAACAATGGAGTATTCTCAGGGAAAAAAACCCACCAAAACAAAAACCCAACAAAGACCATTCAGGATGAGAGTATTTGGATCCATGGCAACATCTTTCCTCTTCCACCAAGAAAGGTTTTGGCTGAACCAGAGACTTCCATGCCTTGTTGGTTCCCTTTTGGCAGCATGTTTTGATTTGGCTGCTACGTTTTCTGATTAAACCTTTCTGAGGGCATGGCTAGAGGTTTGATTCTGAGTACTTTACCCTGCAAGAGCAGATTCCTGCAGCTCTCTATTTAGAAGGCTATTTAATGTTAGCTCTCTATTAATTTGGAAATAATGGTGTTGGGGAAAAAATTTAATTAAAATGGCTCAGAAAGTAGTTAATTATAAAGCCTACCATGGCCTGAAGTATAAAATACATTGCAGACTGAGAAATCACGTAGGGGTGCATTACTAAAATAATTAATTTAAAATTTTACATATATCACCCACACAGCAAATGCCGTGGCTGCTGCTAAAATGAGTCCAGTGCCCTTCAAAAACTGTGAGCATCTCTCCTATCTCCCACTCACTCCTTTTTAGATATGCTTGTTTTCTTCTTTACTATGGGCACGCACTTTGTGTTGAGAGCATCAGTTTGGTTGAAAGACTTTGGGTAAAATATGAAATCTTTGCCACGTTTATTTTAGGGTTATCATTTTGCTTTGTGGAGCAAGGGTTTGCCTCCTTCAGTGCCCAATCTAACCCAAACATGAGGTGCACAGACCTGTGCTGTATTTCCTTCATCTGTTGCAGCCTCTGCACTGGTCTGGATCAGTTAGTGTCAGATGTTAAGCTCGTCTTAGACCATTTAGAATCCTGCCAGTTCTCTCACAGGATAAGAGAGATGCAGGGCTGTGCTGCTGTGCTGCCCTTGTATCTCCCTGGCATCCCATCAAGGCAAGCTTTTAACTTCAGCACAGTTGTACCACGTTTAGGGATTTTCTCTACTGTTGCTGCTGTGTTTGCTTACGTATGACAAACAGAGTTAAATATTTCAAAGCTTCACCTCTAAGTACAGGAAAACAGCTGGGAGGTTTTGGTATGAGCTTTTTGGGGGCATTGGGGTTTTTTTTAATCACTTTTGAAGAAATGTCTTCTGTGTAGGTTCTGGTTTTGTGATCACATTCAAATCGTACCTGTTCTCTGGTAGCTATCAATATGCTGAGAGTTGAGATTCTTGCCTCTTGTCAGTCTAATTTCTGGCTGGTGCAGGTTCGTGACATTCAGCACTTTATCAAACATAGGCTGCTTGGCACCTATTACCACTGATCTCAGCATTGCTAATAAACAGCAACATCAAGGCCATATTTTCTGGTTCCTGTCAAACCACTGCTTTCCTGGGTGAAATAAAAGTCCTATTAACATGCTCCTCCTCATTGGCTCTGACAGTTTGATTAATTAGGCCCCCTCTTTAGATGACCTCTGCACTGACACGACAAGGAGGTGAATATAAAATGAATAGTTTGCCCACATAATGGCATACAGCAAGTTTCAGATTTTTATCAGATCAGAATGAAGTCCAGTGCCTGTACTAAAACCTACACTGTACAGCAATATACAGCTGTGGGTTATGAACCACAGCCTTTACAACATGGATAATGAATTTAAACCAAACCAATCCTGGCCATCCTGATATATTGACTTCTCTAGGAATGAATCTTTCCTTTACTTTCTTGACCATACAATACAAATCTAATTAATTTACATTATCAAATAAAATGACCTTTTGTTTTCAGCAGATTTTTTATTGCCAGAAAATACAGTATGTGAAGTCTGTGGTTATTCAGCCTCCCATAAAATACTAATGTAAAGCCATTATTCTAGTGCCACTCTATTTAAATGTCAGTCTACCTTTCTATTATAAACCACCAATTCATAGGCTTGTAACATCACTGAAAAAATTTACTTTGGGTGAGAACTTGGAGTACAAGATCCAAACTTTTCTTTGAGAAGTGTATTTTTTTAAAATACAAATGGATGTGATCCCAAAGGATGAACTCTGAACCTACAGCACAGCATTCCTTGCACCAGAAACATGTGATGGGATCATTTGCTGCTGATTGCTTGGACTTCATTATGTTCCATTAACAATCTCTTGAGGAGAATTGGGTGTTGCACATTGCTTTGGAGAAATGTGGGGTCAAAATCCTCTCTCTGTTGTAATGATAACTGGAAAGAGTATAGCATTTTGTTGCTCATATGGAGTCACTGAGATTGAGGTAAAAATTCTAGTATATTGGTTCCTAATTAAAGTTTTTATGTTGGTTTTTTTTCACCAGGAGGGTCAAATTAACTTTCATTCAGTCTCTGGTAATCTGTGTCTCCCACAAATTTCTTTGAAGGGACAACATGAAGGTGGATGAGCCTAAAATTAAATGTTATGTAAACTGACCTGCATGTAATCTGAGCTCCTTGTTTAATGATCTTGAAGCCAGCAAAAGCAAGTGACCCATGCTTAAGCAGATCCTTTCCAATTAAATAATGCTCATTTTGCCTCTGTGATGCTGAATGTTCTCTGCAGCCTTTTAAGCAACTTCTGCTTCCTTTATGACCCTTACATGTGTTTTTTTCCCATAGTCTCTTCTGTCATTTTTTCCTCTGTGTTCATCTGTTGATCAAGTAACTGCATTACCTTAATTGATTTGCTAAATTGGCTCATACATAAGACAGCTCCTTCAGGTAATAACCTGAAAATGTTCACTTGTATTACTGGAGTCATGCTTGAGTGCTGTCAGTCAGAGTTCTTTATTGGTTTGGGAGTGCCTTTTGCCATTTCTTTAAGTTATTTGTTTGGCTCCTTCTTCCAGGCAGAGCAGGAGGAGTTAAATTTATTTATATCTATATCTATATTTATATTTATGTACACACACACATGCACAGGTTGTATGCGTGTAATATGGGGTATGGGGTTTTTTTAAGTGTGAACCTTGTTTGCATATAAATTTTCTGAGGTTGTCTAAGCTGAGAAGGAGGTGTGATATGCATTTGGAGATCCATAATATCACCCCTTTCCCTAAATGACTTTTGTTGTTAGCTGCTTGGTTGACGGAATTTGACAAATAAAGTAGCAATATTTTTCAATGAAGATTGGACAAGAGTTGCTAACTCTCCCTTCCTGCAGACTCCAAAATAGGATCACAGTTAAGGTGAGATTTTGAGTAGACCAGATGTTTAATTTCTGCTCAAAGTCTGTAATAATTGAAGAAAATAAAGCAAATCAGCACATCTCTTAAATAAATTATATTTCCTGAATGTTACAATTAAACAGTAAGCCAGTACCATTGCTTAAAATTCAAGTATGTTATTTTATACTGTTACTTACTTGCCAAATAAGCATGTATTGTGAGACTGGAAACTCTTTGTTTTGGCTGTTTTCATCTGGTAAGCAAGGGTAAGTGACTTGACATCCAGCCTCAAGAATAAACTGAAACGGAAGGTAGCACAGACTTCAAACAAACAAGAAATGCTGGGAGCATCCTGTGGCCTAATTATAACTAGCTCTTTGCATTCTACTCGGCAGATTTTCAGAAGGTTATGTTACAAGTTCCTACAATTAAATATCATGGGCTAAGCCTGCATGGAAGGCTAATATGTGTCAACCTTGTTTGGTTTTCCTACAAGGCATCCTGGAAAGTTTCAACTTTGTCTTGAAGAATGCTGAGCAGCATTTTGGGCAAAAGATAAATAAAAATAGTGATGTTATTTAGAGGTAAACAGTGTCATCTGGCAATAAGCAATCTCAATGTCTGATTTTAAGTCTTTGGAAGCTGCAAAGATGTTTGACTTACTGTTAATAATAGTAGTGAAAATTGTGGAGGGCAGCATTCTGTGTCTACCCTCTGATTTGCCTTCAGCCCATCACTTAGGCACATATTCTGACAAATTTATTCTTGGTGTATGGAGTCAGGCTTGTTCTATGCAGTATCTCCATGAACAGTGCTCAATCTAAACCATTCTGAGGCTAAGTTAATTATTGCTTGTTAGCTACTTCAAAAGAGTTTTTTTAAAGACTCTGAGTTCCTGTGATTGTGATGCAGGTTTGTGCTTACTGGATTTTTCTGGTTGTTTTTTACTTCTCAGAAACAACAAACTGATTTTGTCAACTCTGGAAATTAGATCAGGAAAAGCAAGGGCAACCCAAACATCCAGAATGTGAGGGCACAAAGATCAAAATGTTTTCTTCTTGATTCTGTGTGCTGCAGTTCAGAGATGTGTTGTGTGAAAAGCTTTAAATCAATGCAAAATGAGTGAAATTTAGTTCTGAAGTAAGCCCACTTTATAACTCAGTCCTTTTTAGGTGAGAAGATTTACTGAGATAAGAGTCCTGGTGATGGGTTTCATCCCATGAGGAAGCTCAAAACAAGTCTCTTGTTCTCAGAGGATTATCTTTAGAGAACAAGAGACTGAGAAAAGTTACTCTCAGATAGCCCAGATGCTGTTTTTCCTCTGTGTCAGGGTTTTGCACTATAGAAGTAGTGATCTGGTGTTCTGCCTCACTTGTCAGGATGCAAGAACCAGAGCTGGCCCAAGGTCTAATGATGGGTGTATGGGGGGGCTGTGGTTGGCAGCTCTCAGGGAGACCCCAGCCAAAACTGATCCTCTGAAGGAAGTCTCACCTTTCATTTTAGTGTCATTAAGTTACATATATGAAGAGAAGTACAGCATGCCCCTGCAAAGTTACCTAAAGGTGCTGAAACACTACCTAAAAACATGTATGTGGAATTGTTCTGGTTTGTGGCTCCATCACTTATTAATGAATGTTCAATTATGTTGTTCTCTGACCAACATAGCCCTTCAGAGCAACTACAGGGACTCTCTAGTGATTCTAAAGAATTCTCTTTTAAGTAGCATTCAAAAATGTAACATTTCTAGAGGCTGTTTTTTAGGAACATGAACCAAATTTACCAATGGGGTAGGCAGGCACAACTACTTCTGAGTTTTTATTTGTTATGCTTCCTTATATCTGGCAAGGTTTATTTCACAGTTCACTGAAATGTAGCTTGCTTGTTTTAAAGGTAGCCATCTTCATTCAGTGTTTCCCAAATGCTACTTTTGTAAATATGTGAAATATTCAACAGAAGCCAGAGGATGCAATTACATCTGTACAGATTTTGCTTTTTTGCATGTCATAGGCACACACACTCCCTAGGTGAATCACAAATATGCACAGATATGTATGTGTTGGAGTGCTCCTTACTTCCCTATTGCTTGTGCTCTGGTTTGTGTCCACATTGCAGCAACAGGGCTACTGGTAAAAACCTCTTCCAGGTCTACCTGGGGTGACAGCTTTGTCAGTCTGCAGTTCTGGCATGGATAATAAGAGGCATTAATTAATATAAGATGTAATGCAACTAGCATAATATGTTCATCATAGGAAGTTGAAGTATTTGAGCTCTTTTCAATACTGCAGCATCCTTTGACTCTTGAAGGGTGCATTTACCCTGCTGAGGGATACACTGTAGGAATGAAGGGGAAAATCTGCCCACTCTGAAATGAGAAGTGGTCCTACAAATCAGTCCAGGTTGGTACTTTCCAGGCCTGAGCTGTTGCCACAGTGCTCCCATCCCCATGCAGGGAAATGCAGTGTACTTAATGTATGCACCCAGCTAGCTAAGACCAGGACTATCCCTCAAGCCATCCTCAACTATATGCAGCACAGAAATACACAGGATCTAATACTTCTATTAGTAGGCCTTTGTAATTCTCTTCTTTTCAAAAGTAGAATGAAATTAGCCCTTGAGTCAAGTTAGAATTATTTTCATATTTTTTGGATATTAAAATATCTCCCAGATCTCATTAAGTAAAGCCCTAAATAAAATAACTGCAATACAGTTAGGGATTGGAAAAACCTCAGAAGATTTGGAGGAAATTTCCTCTTTGATGAGCAAATCAGATACTTAAGCAAAGGTTGTCTGAGTCATAAACTTAAAAAATGTATCTAGTCTCATCTTCTCCCCTCTGGTATCCAGGGGCTTCTTGATGTCACTCCCTCCTCTGCCTCATTTTATATTTTCCCTGTCCTCAGGGAGCCCTGTGCTCTGCAGCCTGATGTCATCTGTGTCTTGGGAATCTTCCATGATATTGCTGGCATTTTAGCCTCCTGCCTGTCTGCTCCTTTGGCCTCAAGTTTCTTAAGCCCTGACATGTTTTTTGTGTGTTTCTTCATGTAATTTCCTCCTTTTCTCTCTTTTTAAAAAGCAATACATCTTCCTTCCAGAAGACAAGTCATGGTCTGTGGTGCTCTGTTAATGTTAACACAAAACATGTGAGTGGAGCAGATGCTTTATGTTCCTCCAAAACACATCACTAGCCACTCAAGACACAGACAGAAGGTGCCAGTGGTTGGTATGGGCCATCAGAGAAATGGAATGCTGAAAGGTTGTAGGTTGTAGGTTTTAGATTTGGGGCCCAGGGCTCAGTCACCTGTTTGTAAAGTTTGGGACAGCTCAGAGGCAGCAAATTCAAAGATGAGAGTGGGAGAGGGAAGAACTGCAAGGTGCACTCCTTTCATGTACAATTTCCCAGTTTTGCAGATGGCTAAAGCTGCATTTCTGTATCTGTTGTTGGTTTGGGTGATTATCTGCTTCAGATCAGCACAACCACAGAAAGTGCTGAATGGCAGCAGTCTAGATCCTAGTTTTTTCTTTCATACTTCTTAAGCCCAGCTCTCGATGTGGCAGGAGTCTAAGCTAAAACCTCTGTTGCCCAGATTCTACAATCTGAGATGGAACCTGAGAACAGGTTGGTGCAAAGCGTGCACTGGGTCACAATAGCTGATGGTGATGTGGTGGTTGCCTCATAGAGAAAAGGCACCATGTGGACTCTTTCCCTTCAGACATGATGGAGAAATGGGGGTCGTGTTTCCCAAAAGTTTTGTCATTTAGAAAACCAGCAAGTGTTTAGAGCTTGTAGTATATACGTTGAGAGAGAGAAAAACCTGGGGGGGGGGGGGGGGGAAATTTGCCAGCAGCTTCTGAGACTTCAGGTTTTTGTAACATAGTAAAAATAGCAGAACTATAATTTAGAATGTTCTCAGCCTCTGTGCAGGTCAGTAATAAGATACATACAGTAACATGGCTAACATAATCACAGTACTGGTAACCCACTTTCATGAGAGCTTCAGCTCTCAGGGTAAGCAAAATCCCAAGGAACCAGACACTGTGATGCTTCTTTGGGTTGTCTATTATTGTCCTCACTTTCTAAATAGGACATTGAGGCACAGCAAGTAAATGTTAGTGGAGATTAAATGTAGCTCAAGCCACCAGACTGTGCCTTTTACTGATAGCACATTATAATGATTAAAGGAATTACTTAACCTTTAAGATTTCCTGGTTGTTGTTACATTATGAGTAGTCACTATAAGAAAGAGCCAAAAAAAAAAAAAAAACCAACAAAAAAAACCAAACCCAAAAACTAGCCCCCAAAACTAACCAAGTGCACTGAAGGCAAATTTCAGAGCCTTTCTGTGTCCCCCTCCCCAGGCTCTCTCCTGACAGAGCAGCGAGAGCTGTGTCTGCGCTGCAAGCGCATGCAGCATGCAGGGTGGGGGGAGGCAGATCAAAAAAAGGTTTTGCTTTTCTCTGCACAAAGGCCAATTTTTTATTTTTTTTTTTTTTCCATTTATTCTCTGCTGGTTTGCTGTACTGTACAGTTTTGGTCTAGTGATGTAACAGATAACTTTAGGGGTACGTCTGTGTGCTACTTCTGTGACTGAACAAGTCTGGGAATGTGGATCGGTGTCCTGAGCCACCTTTTTTTCCTGCTAATAGAACTGTCTCTCCTCCTCGTGATCCTTCAAGTCTTTGAGCTCAGTGAATTCTGACAAAAATAAAGAGCAGTTCATTATTGTTATTAGTTTTGTGTAGAAGGAATTCCTGCTATGATGCCTTTTAGACAACCCCTTGGCTGTTGTCCTGGGGAAGGAAACTGATTGAGATTTTTTGCCTCCTGTGCACTTTTCTCACTGGATTAAGGGTAAAGCTAAAGCTTTCCTAAAACACTTGGTAGCCTTAGCAATGAATGAATATAAGGGATTAAAATCCCATGAGATAATTTATTTTTTCTAATCCTGTTTAGAAGTAACTATTGAAATAAATGGGTTTAGTGGTGGAGGTAAAAGGAAAACCTGAATCTAGAAGGTCTCGTTGTACATTTACCTTTTAAGTTGCTGAACTCTGAGGATCAGGTAATTAAATTTATGAGCCAGAGAAGAAAGTAGGTAGCTGGAGATACCATCCTTTAAAAATGTTAAAGTTCTAGGAGGAGTAAAAATTCCCATATTACTTTTGTGAACTTGGCCATGGCTTTGTGTCTTCTGTTTCCCTGTGCAATGGTATTGCTTCAGAGGTGCATACATCGAGGAGTGATTGTGATTTTGCTTCATGAAATGAAGTAATAATAAAATAGTAAAATTGTAGGAAGTTATTTCAGAACAGGGAGATGGATGAAGAGAAGTTAAAGAGATGGATTTTTGTGTCATGTCAGGGAGTTATCTCAAGGCAGGTAGAGGGTGAGTCTTGTGAAACCTAAGATGCTCTCCTTGGTATTATATCAAGTGATGTCTGCATCTCTTGCAGAAGGTTTGCAATAGGGGGGGGCTGAGCTGTCAGGTGAGCCAGGGAACAAGAGTTATCATGATGGTTTGATGGTACCCTAAGGATGCTGTGAAGTGCACTTGGTTCTGACAAGCAGAGGCTCCAATAGGTTCTGCTGGATGCAGGGTGTGGGCTGGCGGAGAGGGACACGCGTCACGCTGGGCAGCAGGGATGAGGAAGTGTTCTGGTCTGTCAAACATAAAATGACACAAGCATTTGTAATCTCTCATTACTAATCCCTCTGGCTCTTACATCTACACCTCCCTTGTGGTGTTATTCAACAGCTGGTCACTTTTCTTGTCAGCTGCTTAAAAATGAGATATAAAATTAGTGTTTTCAGGAGTTAACTCCAGTCTCTTTTTTAGAACTTCTCAGGAAGGGAAAGTATGGCAGATCTTAAATATAGTTACTAATAACTAAGTAGCCTTTACTAAGGATTGGCACTTGATTGTGACTTCCCATGGGTGGGTGAAGCCAGAGTTCACTAAAGATATTTCTTCCTTGGTATGAGATGGTTTTTCCTGGTAAGTAAGATTGAGAAGATGGTGCAGAAGGCATATAACTCAAACTACCATTTTTCCCTCTCTAAATTATTTAGAAGTTGAGAGCAACTTTGTTTAATTCTTATGAATCCAGAAAAAGGACAGCAATAGTCCTTTTTCAATAGGATGCTTCCTACCTGCAGTGCAGGCTTTCTCATTCCTGCACACATTTCAGGTTTGCTGGGGGTAAGCAGCTCCTCATCTGGTCCCTCAGGGGACTCCCAGCTCATCACTGCATTTTGTGTGCATTGCCACACAGCACAGTGCAAACACTGGGTCACCTTCCTTGTGATCTCATCTGAACCTGCATCTCTACCACAAAGCAGTTTTTTGTTCCTGGTGTTGTTCTGAACGTGTCCTCTTTCCTCTGGGCTTTTCTGGTGGGGGCTGGGGACTCTGTTTGCCTGGTCAGGGCACAGAGCTGACATGGAACATGGAACAGGTTTGTGTTTTAAATGTCTGAAACCTAAACCTGGAATCCAGGTGTGCTTCCAGTCACCCCTCACTTCTCCCGGATTTATTCATTTTGTATGCAAATATTTAGTATATTAAAGTAATACTTGACCATCTTTGTGCACATGCTGCATAATGGGGAAGGTTTCTCCAAAGTTTTCTTACAAGTGGATTCCCATGTGGTGCCTGTTAGTCACAGCTAATTACAGAGCCTGGTGAATGAATATATTGGAGCTGAGGTTCCCCTCCTCCCCCAGTGCTTCAGAAGAAAATAAAATAAAAAACCTGCAGACAAATCCAGGTTTTTCTGTGGGTATAGTCTCCAAAGAGCTCCAGAGAGATCACAGATGTGGTTTCACATTTCAGGTTTAACTATGGTGTAATAACTACAGTATTATCTGCAGGAGAAATGCAAGTGGGGAAAGAATCATTAATTGACAGTGAAAAGTTCAAACTGTGCACTGTGTGTTTGTTTTTTTAAGCAGCTGAATGTTTAGCCAAACCATATTTTAACTGTTAACTGCAGCCCTGAAGGTTACAATAATCTTGATACTTTAAAACCTAGGAGCATTATAGGAAAGGAAATTTAGATAGGTGTTTCAGAAAGGTCAATCATAGCAGAGCAGAAACACTTGTGACTTAGTTAAAGCTCAGACACATGCTTCAGTTTTAATTCAGTTGCATGCAAACCCCTGTGAGGGACACTGACCTTACTTTACAAGATACCAACTTCTTACAGTGTTTCAGAGGGGTGCAGAGCAAGCCAGCAGTGAGAGGTGAAATTTCCTTGCTGTGTACATGAGGAACCTGTAGCTCACATAAAATGTTAAAACTAACATCTAATTTTCTCATCTTTTGTTAGCATTCAGGAAGCCTCCTAGGTTGACCAAGTTCCTCTGTGTGTGTAGTTGTTAGTCAAATAGAACTACATATGATATGTCTATTATTTGTCACTAAGACACCAGGGACCTTCTTGCTCCTGCCCCAGCACCTCCCACTGTGTTCCCTTGCTGCCAGAATCAGAAATTCAGACCATTTGTAGAACTGGGTATAATCTCCATTGGTCAAATAACTGTCTCTGGAAAATGAAATACCCCCAAAAATTTTACATTACAACCCCCCAAAAAATAGAGATGTAATCTGAGCACGAAAGCTCCATTTAAATGCATATTTGAGGCTGAAAAATGCATAATTTAGAGGGTGCAGGAAGCAGGTTACATAATGAAATTACATAGGACTCTTAGGATTCTTAATGATCGCTCTCTTTTTAAGAGGTCTGCTTTTCCTCTAAGGTTGGTTTGTGGTTGTTTTTCTCCACCCATTTTTTATTTTCAGAACTGCAGTACACAGAAGACTACAGCAGTAGCTTGAACTCTCAGAGAGATGCCCCTGTGTGACTAGGGACAGGACAGGAGTTATCCTACCTAGCGAGTGGAGCAATTCCATCAAAATCTGATGCCTGAGCTCTTGAAAACACTCTAATGAAAACTTGTTAAATTAGTACAATGCTAACAGCTGTATAGGAGATGTTAGAACAGATGTGAATATTATAGTTTCTTTTCAGAACAATTACTTTTTTCCCCCTTTCTGTCTAGTGAGGAAGTGCCCCCAGGGCTGAATACTCTTAAAGTAACAAAAAAGTATAGGATATTTATTTAAATTTAACCATATATATTAATGTAATCATGTATTTGAACCAGTTTGCTTTAGAAGAATCCCCTTCAAAAAGGCTGTCTGCACATAATCTCTGAAGCACAGAAACTGCTTTAATTCAGAAAAATTGGAAAGGGGAAGAGATTTTTATTTTATACTGATGCAGTTCATCTTATTTTTCCCCAAAGGACACCGTGGTTTAATGGATGGGGCTTCAACCTACCCAGAGGTCAGTCTTTGCTAGACAAGTGGAACCTTATTCCTGAGGGAATTGATATACTAATGACACATGGACCTCCACTTGGTAAGTGAAAGTAAAGCTGCGTGTGATTTTTTGCATGAGAATTTTACTACCAAAATGAGAAAGTTCAATAATACAATAAACTATACTGTAATTGCACCCTCACTCAAAACTATGGATTAAAAAGCTGTTTTGGAAGAAGTGTAATTTGATTAGTAGTCTTAGCAGATGTGTTTATTATCCAGGTGTTATGTCAATCAAAACTATTTTTTTTTAACTCAAGCTAGGGAAAATAAAATATCTGACTCCATAGCCACCATGGTTTGACATTTTATTTAAGAGCAGTATTAATCTTAAAAAATTTATGATCTTTTGGAGATTGACTAAAACTTTTTAAACATTTGTCCACTGCAATGACATGTTTTCTTAAGGTTTTATTGTACACAGGCAAGCTTCAGGAGTATGCAGTCACATATTCTCCTTGGTAGGGTCCTTGTAAACTTAAAATATGCAACATTAGTTTGAAAGTTATTGACTGGCTGATAGTGAATTTGTGAAGGAATAAAAATTATATTCTCAGATAATTGTTCCTTATTCAAACTAATGACAGGTGAGCACAAGTCTAAGAATTCATAAAATGTTTTTTCATTAACTACTTAATGTTTATAATTCAGTTAAATTTTGCTTGCCTTGTAAATGTAATTTACTGCTCCCCATTTTAATCATAAGTTCTCAGCTAAGTTCTGAAGTTCTCAAAAAGACATTAATATGATCATTCAGCAGAGGCAGGAGCAGTTGGGCCTAAAAAAAGTCATGAAAGCCCACAGAAAAACCATTTGAAATTACCCCCTTTTTTTCCTCTGTTCTGTACCTCACAAGATAGTATTACATAACATTTACTACTTTTCTTTAAGACACGTGTGGCAAGCAGTCTAGGACTGTATTTTAAGTATTTCAGTTGCTTTCACAAAGCATCTGCCTTTTTACACATATGGCAGGATAAGAAATTGTGTCAGTCTCTTCAAAAGCATAATTGTTAGGAAATTGTGATTTTTTCAGAGGTTTAGTAAGCTCTTGGAATCCAAGGGGTCAGATCATCACATGATGTGTACTACCTTTAAGATAGGAGGCAATATAAGAATATTATAAAAAAAAAACAACTTCCCAGGATTGCATTATAAAATAAATAAATAAAAAAAGTGCTGCCCAGCTGGCTCAGTGCTCTCTTCACTGTAAAGTCAGGAATTAATGCCTGCTGATGTTTTGTGCCACAATGAAAAGTCAGCAGAGAACAGAAAATTTTTGACCAGTAATGTACTTACTATGCCTTTTATAGCCTGGTTACTCTTCTAATACTACTTAGAGAATGTTTTAAGACAATCTGCAAATTCTCTGTAATCTTCCTAGAGGTACCAGTGTGCTGCTTTGATACAGCAATGATACACCAGCCACTGGCACTGGAGTGCACCGGATATTGAAAATCAAAGCTTTGAATAGCACTCTTTTAATCTGTTTATTTTCCCAAAGATGCAAAAAACCCCACAAGCATGTTTATAATGTTTCTTGGGTGCTATTTTAAGTGGCTTGCTAATCCATCTGCACTGAATTGGGTTCATATAGAAATAGTGTGATGCTGCAGACACTAATGAGTGCTTTAATTGAATAAACACACATTTTGGTTCTGATGGATAATAATGAAGTTATTCAGTTTCCAAAGGCTTTTCCAAAGCCAATTCCAAAGGCAATTCCGTGTTTTAACTAGACACACAGATTAGGTGCTAGTACTGTATCTGTAGGGAGTGGTTCTAGGTTTTAGCCTTCATGATAATATTGTTAAAATGCTGCTTTTTATGTTAAATAAACAGTAAGGGAGGTAGAGCTATAACTGGACTCTTTGTTCTCTCCAATGTGCAGTGAATTTCATGTCACAACTTGTTTTTACTAGCTGGAATAAACTTGGCACGGGGTGTAATTACTTCAAAGTCAGTAGAACAGTGTTGCAGTTGGATGTGGCTTCTGATTTCCCTTTTACTCCTCCTTATCCATCTTGTCCTGCTGTCCATTGTCAGTGCTAGTCCAGGCACTTCTATAACAACTGCTGTCAAGTTCTGTGCCTTTTTCTGTATTGTCTGCAGGACTGAATGGCAGTGTGGTCAATTAGCACTGCTGGAAGCTATTTCATGAGATTGCTTGTTGGTGGAGACTGGGGACTCAAAAGTTACCTGACATTTGCAGACCATAGTCCTCTGGAAGTTTTGAAAGATACTTTATTTTTATTTGTGGAAGATACGGTATTTTAAATCCTTGGGGTGGCAGAGGTGTCAGGCTGTGGTTCAGCTGATCTGCCCAAGGTATTTGGTTTCTGGAGTAACCATCTCGCTGGCTTTGGGAGCTGGCAAAAATCTGCAGCAATGCCAGGAATAAATGTCCCAGGGTTTCAAGGTGGAAGATGAGTTTAAACTTACAATTTAAAAAAACAAATCACATCCAGAAAAGTATTAATGCAGATGGAGGGAGGAAATCTTAAGGAAGACAAAGTGACAGTGAAACATTCCCTAAAAGCCATTGTGTGCTTTAATGGAGAGGTTATGACTACAAATACTGTAATAATCCTTCTGTGAATTATGACTTCCTGAAAGACTACACGAAACTTTACCTGAATAGAGAAAATTAATGGTAATAATTGATTTCTGCCCTTAGGTTTTCGAGACTGGGTTCCAAAGGAGCTGCAAAGAGTGGGTTGTGTGGAGCTGTTGAACACAGTGCAGAGGCGAGTGAGACCCAAACTCCACGTCTTTGGTGGGATTCATGAAGGTAAGGACCAGCACTCCTCCCCTCTTCAATCCCAGGCTGATATTGAGGAAGGGCATTTTTGGAAGTGGCAAAGGATGAATTGGACTAAAGTAGGAAGAGATCATATGCACAGCACTTTGTGAATTTATTCCAGAATTAAAACTGTTTCAGCAAAGTGTGCTACATTTAGCCACCCACGTGTTTCACTGTGCAAGGGTTGTCTATACAGGTTGCTTGAAAGCAATTCAAATTTTGACAAACTTGGTCAGGGGTACAGATGAAATTCCCCACACTTGCAAGCCAAAATTAAAATTATTCCCATTATTCCAAGCAAAGGAGACAAAAAAAAGTGCTAGAAAAGAAAGAAAATTGGAGCCAATTCAATCTCAGCTCACCTCCCTCAGCTTTTAAGGGAAAGCAGAAAGCAGGGCATCTTGAGTCAGACATCAGGAGGAGATTGGCACATCTCACTCTGCATACATTTCTAAAACCATCCTGTAGTACAGTTTGTGCTCTGTATGTTGCCTTCTAACATTTTAGAAGAGAGATTTCCCCACTTTCACCACCAGATCAAGCATCGTGTGAAGCCTCAGAAACAATAAACTCAGTTTGTGGCAGCTGAAGAGACCGAGAGATTAAATCCATTTTGTAGATACTTAAATATTTAATACAATTTTGTAGCTTTCATGTGGCTGAGAGACAAACACGTGGAGCTCTGCCTGAGACAGAGTGTAAGACTGCATGACCCTGGAACTCAAAATTACACATTAAATGCTTTATACTGTCCCCCTGGAGGTTTTTTCATTGACTCTAATTAGGTTTTCCATAGGCTTAAAGATTTGGAGGACTTCATAAAAGAAAAACAAAAAAAGAACAGCTTTCTCAACTAGTGCTGTTGGTTTTTCTGAAACCCTTGTGACTCCATACAATGAATTTTATGCCTGGTATCTGTAAATAGTTTATAATGGAAATGCTGACATCATGACCTTAAGTATAGTGGCATGAATAGTAGTTTTTAAAGAAAAGATAGAATATTTTGTACAAATATTAATCCTTTGATACTAAGAATAAAGCAGGATTTCCAGCTAAGTAATGTAAATTCTCTACCACCTTTTAGGCACTATATGATGAAACTTCTAGTTCCAATAGGGGTAAGTAATGGGAAGAAAGGTATTTGAATGTTACAAGATCATCCTTTTGAAAAAGGACTGAGGAACCCTTGGCAGTACTTTACATTTAAATCTCATAGGAAGGTGGTAGAACATGCTAAAAGTGAGCACTATAATACATGGACACCAACAAAAAAGTTACAATCCCACTTAATACTTATGCAGAAGAGAAAGGAACTGATTGACTGCTGCAAGAAATAGCCACGTGTTAAGAGCATTATCTTACAATACAATTAATTCTCATCCAACTCCAGCTGAGATGAATGTGCACTACATTCCATTAAATCAACAGAGTCTATACACACATTTTGGTGATACAGGGTTTTTTTCCTGCTTGATAAGAAAGAACAACTGCAAATGAGGCTTTTCCCACCACGAGATGATCTAAATCAAAATTGCCAGTCTAAATAAATAAAGTAATACAAGCAGACAGTGCAGCAATTCTGAAGTGATTATTCTTTCTGATAGACACTGTGGGTAGCTGTATTTATCTTTCCTTTCAGACAGCAGTGATCTGTACTGTATCATAATGGTTTAAAAGAAAAACATTTTTCCTGTGTGGGTTAGCAATGGGAAGTTCTCTTCCACCATGAAATGGGTTTGCTGTTGTTGTTGTTTTTTGAAGTACATTTGGTGCCAAACTCTTCCTTGATTATTTTTGAGCTTGTTAGCTTTTTTATGGAAGTCAGCTGAAAACAACTGTAGAGCTTTGTCTCATCTTCCACATGAGTGGAACTGGAGCCCTGATCCTTATGCTTGAGAGACTGTGAGAGAGCCTCTGCCTTCTCAGGATCTGTGTACTTTTGTTATTCATTTTCTCAGATTACATTTGCTGAATTGAAGGCTCAGGGGTTACTCAAGTCATGGGTCTCTATAGTTTGCTTCACTTGCCCAAAATTATTGGAGTGCACAACCCCCTGTTGTGCCCTGTTCCCATGTGGCAAGTGGGAGAGAGATAGAGGCCAGCTGAAAAACCACATTTCTGCTGGTTCCTCAGCCACACTGAGCACAAACATTGCTGGCCAGATGTTTAGAAGGTTGAGCATTCTGATACTGATGCCATAGTGCTACTGAGGAGTCAAGTTCTTGGCATCCTGAAATACCTGTGATTAATATTCTCTGCTTCTTGTTTTTTTATTTGGGAACAAGTTATTAAGATCCCTTCAGAAAGAAAAGCAGTCATCTATTTAACCTTCAGCTCAATTCTCTGCTTAAGCTAGAGGTCATCCATTGACCTCCAGTGCTCTGGTGTGTTTATAGCAGGAAATTCCTTTCCCTCATCATGATTTTCACTGGTAAATATACATATATAAAGTATGTACGTGTGGATATTTTTAACCTGCTAATGAGTTTCTGAGGTTCCACAAGCTGGTGTGAACACCAGGTTGCCAGTCCTGTGATGAGGAACTGGATAAAAAGTACTGGCATGGGAAAATCTTTCCAGGTTCAGTTCATTGCCCAGAGAAGGGCTTTTGTAGGTGAAACCAAAGAGAATTCTAAAATTTTTGCTCCTAATTAGTCTTTTTCATCTGACAAACATTACAGGCATGCAAACTACATCTCACTAATTTAGTAATTAGGAAAAGTGCATGTATGGCTTTGTCTGCTTCTGCTGTGTCCAATTGCAACAGGATTTTCCACAGGGGAGAAAGGTTTGTGTATAATGCAAAAGCATCAGTTCTTAGTTCAAACACAGCACGTTGTATTTTTTTCAATCAAGGCTTTCTTGCAGCTTCCACGAGCTTGTAGCATTTGGAAGGGATTAATTTAATTTTATTCCAAAGCATTGATCCCACAACAGGCTTTCAGTGCAGCTGCCCAGGGGCAGTATTGTTGTTTATGGTGCAGTAAGTGTGACACCTTCTCCCTACAGGTTATGGCATTATGACAGATGGTTACACAACCTACATCAATGCTTCAACGTGTACAGTCAGCTTTCAACCCACCAACCCTCCAATTATATTTGACCTTCCAACCCCTCAAGGATCATGAAGCACTAATGCACATTTGGAACTGGGGAAGGTCTAAAAACTGCCATTTTCTAATTGTAACATTTGCATTCTGTTACATGTTAATTTCAAAACTGGGAAGGGGGGGGAGAGGGTGAGAATTTGGGGGAACCATGGGGATTTTGTTTTGGGATGGGGTTTGGGTTTGTTTTTTGGGGGTTTTGTTTATTTTCTTTTTGTAAATTGCTGGTACAAAAGAAAACAAGAAAAGTTAGAGGTTGTGCTTTTTGGAAATGCAGCATTCATTTTGAATTGATAAAGCATTGTGAATTTGTAAAATGAATTTTGTTTTTCAATGAATTTGCCATTGTAAATTGTTATAGTGTTCTCAAAAGGACAGCCAAGCTTTCTTTTAATAAGTGAGAGACCTTATTTTAATATTATATTATAAGCTAAAAGAAAAAAAAAAGGCAGCATTTAAAAACACCCAAATTTGCACAACTTTTGTTCTTGTAGAGGTTAAGCGTCTTCTTTTTCCCTAGGTCTAGATACTAGCTTTTAATTTCCATGTGTATCAATTTTTTTTTAATTTTTGTAGGACAAACGATAGTTTGGGGTCTATTTACCTCTTGGTGTTTGTGCATGTACTGAAACTTGTTTCTATTAACAGCCAAATGCAGCAAGGGAAGAATAGACCTCTCACTTGTTTGTCTCTACCTGCTTTTATACTTTAAAGACAGCCTATATGTGATATCTGCCTTTTATTGTTTGTTTTTAAATTATTTTAGCTTTAAAAGACTGAGGGTGAAAGCTGCAAAGAGCAGGTATTTCATGCAGTTAAAAAAAAAATGTAAATGCGGACTCCTTTTAAATATGAATTTATATATATATGTATTTTTTGTGCATTATAACTAAGCTAGGATTTAATATTGCCAGTATAGCATCTGCAAAATTATGCTGTACAGCACATCTAAATTATGAAGGATGTGACACATTTTCCAAGTGCTCAAGGCCTTCAAGAGCCTGAGTTAAATCTTTGTCATAGTTCAGGCATGTATAGAGTCAAATGGATACAATCAAGCCTAACTAAAATAAGGCTTAGTTGTCCTTTATATTTAAATATTCTTCTTGTATTTTTATTTCCTTTTTCTTATTTTGCACTGTGTGTAAATGCAATCTTGCTAGCACAAAATATTGTTGCAGATAGTTATTTCTGTTCTACCACTGTAAATGCTATTGAGCTTTGTTCTGGATTATGTTACCTTGTTAATGGAAATTAGAAAAGCAGTTGTTTCTTTTAAATTTATTGTGATATTATAATCTAGCGGCCTTTATATGCAAATAAAATTGCAGAATTTTAAATACGTGTGCAAGGGCAATTTGCACATTTCTGTGGCATTAAACAATTGTGGGGGGAGAACAGTGGTAAGGGGAGGAACTTTTCTATTTCTCAGTACCTTTTTATTGCTTACCATTCATAGGATGTCAGGTTGGGTCGATAAAGCACTCAGACTTTTCCTTCCATTACTCTACCATCCATCTTTCCATTCCTTTTAGACAGAAGAGTTTTTTGGTCTTCAGATATTATAATTCAGTGCACCCAAGTTTGTGCAGTTAAGCCTTGCAGGATGAAAAAAAATTGATTAGGGGGTAACCTTTGTGCTTCCTCCCTTGGTTGTCAGGACTGAGCTGCAGGTGCTTTCTGCTCATCCATTATGGGTTAATAAATGAATGAATGGTCATAGATGAACCAACATCACTTCTTATCTGGATCTCTTCTCAGTTTTGTGGCTACAGCAGCATCCACCACTGCCAGGAGAGCTGCAGGGGAGTGGGGTTTGGTGTGTGACAGCAGACTGGAAAACACAACAGGACCTGGTGCTGTTGCTGCAGTTCTGTTCTATCAGAGCAGAATCTTGTTTAAAAATAGAAGTTATGGCTGTGAAAATCCAGTTGCAAACATGAGAAAATCTGCACCTCCAGTAACATGCACCAAGACCTGGAAAGCCACAGAGTGTTCCTGTTAATCTCAGCAAGATACTTTTGGCTTTATTTTGATACAGAGGTTGTAGACAACAATTTCTGGGCTCTTACAGCAGGGTGCTGCTCAGAGGACTGCTGTCTGTGTGTTTTGATGCAGTGTGCATTACATGTAACTATGGAGTTAGGTTGAAATTTTCAGATTTAAGGCTGCTATGCTAAGTATTTTCTAGGAAAAAAGCTGCTGTACCTCTTAAACCTAGTTCTTGTTTTGTATGTAGAATTTCTTGTCAGGTTTCCTTAGGAAACAGGCACTTTCATTCTTTAAAGGATACCTGCCCTGCTTTGCTCACGCTGCTGGTTATTTCATCTACTGAGTGAAGGGGAAAAATTCACCAAATATATGTTCTTCCTTTTGCATGTATAGGTAGCATCTGTCTTGTGAAGGGTTTTTCAGCCAGCAATGGGAAGACTAGAGAACTGATTTTGTCAGACACAGCTGTTTGCTGGCAAAGGCATGGCTACACTGGAGATGGCTGTCATTCCTCAGGTAAAGTGTTTTCTTGGAGCACATAGAAGTCATACATAGAGTGCACCTTAAAGTCATTCTCTTTCACTTATCTGGCTTGTTGTCACTGCGTAGGGAGAAAAATCCATCATCAGGGGTGCTTTTGTAATGCCATGAACTTCCAGAGGAGCAGAGAGTAGCCACTGCATCTGCATTGCTGAAGGACCTGATTTGATGCCTCTTGCTAGCTAGGACAGATACAGTCCATGGCACCAGTCTGTCATTCTCTACTTCAGGTATCTGCATCTAGTGAAAACTGGGTTATTCCTAATGCAAAAAAATTTAATTCAGCAGCTTTCTTCCAGCATTTGAGCAGCCTGGAGTCTTCTGGGACCAGACAGAGCCAGGTGAGTAAAGACTGATGGATCTTCAGCCAGGAGTCTGCTTTGGGTAGGGATGGTTGTGAGAAAGTAGCAGAAGCAATGCCTTGAAGAAGAAGTCTGTCTCAGACTCTTCAATAAGCTATAAACGGGTACTTGGTAGCTGTAGATGTCCTGAAGGTGAGGATCTCTTGGCTTCAGCTGTTTGCCATATGGCATTTTGGCAGTGTGGTATGGCAGGTGTGTTACCAAGTGGTTCTGCACTGGGACGTGAGGGCCTGGGTTTGTAACAAGAGGCTAAGACACTCTGCTTCCAGTCAGAGAGAAAGTCACTGCTTTGTCATCACTTGATGTTAATGTTGAATATAGCTGTTAATTTAGACACATACCTAATCTTTAGGGGTACTTCCCAGGCATGTGTTGTTTCTTGTATTTTTTTTCTCTGGCTCTGTCAGCCTCACCTTGGATACTGCTGGTTGTTCAGCACTGAGCTGCTTCTTCTCCATGGCAGAATCTTTTTAATTGTGTTAGCTTTTATTCATTTGTTTTTCCTCAGTTTTCCTTTGGCCTTTCAGAAATTGATCTAATTTTTTTCTCTTCTGATCATTTTGGCTGGTGGCAATTACAAAATGACCAGGAAAACCATTAGCAGTTTGGCATTTTTTCTTTCTGTGCTCTGTAGAGATTCTGAGATGGATACGTGTCTGTCTGTGCTGTCACAGGCAGGTGATTTGCCTTTGCTGGATGTCAGCCATAGCTGACAGTCGGGGTAAATGGAACACAGTTTGGTTTGAAGAAGTTTGATTTTCACAGGGAGGCAAAAGTGTGATGACTCCACTTCTTCTCAAGGATCCTTCACTGCTGAAAGTAGCTCAGTCTCTGTATGCAGAATAAACCTTGGATAATAAGTCTTCCTCTGGGGTCTGATCCAAGCCCATTGAACTCACTGGGAGTCTTTCTATTGACTTCAGCTGGCTTTGGATCAGACACCTGGCATCTATCTGGGTTGTGTTTCTATTACTCATCCTTCAAGCTGTAGGAGATGGTCCCTGGTTAACATGCAAGAATCTCTTGGCAGGAAGAGGGGCCTACCTATTGTAAGTGCTGCATCTTTCCAAGTGATTGATTAACAGCAGTGGAGTCGATTAACCTTTCTTTTTCTGAGAGCAGCTTTCATCTCGTCATCTCCATCAGGCTGAAAGCAGTCAAGGCCTTTATCAGGGGAGGGCTGCAGAACAGGATGTTCCCCAGAGGTGATTGGTTCCCAATTCTCTCTGCATTGGGAATTCAGTGAATTCAGCAGACCTTGAGGTCAAGCATTTATTAGGCTAAGAGACTGTCAAATCAATCTGGTCTACTCCAGGCAAGTTCTACCAGGAGAATGCCTTTGCCAAGACTCTGTCTAAGAAATAGATTCATGAGTGAGTCCTGGTTGAAGCTGCTTTTCTCTTTTCCATTTTCCGTGAATCAGATTTTTTCCCCTCACTGACACCAATATTTTCTCCCCGGACAAATTTTATTAAGGAAACTCCTGGAAATCATCTATAATTTAAGTAGCAGGGAGCCTTCCAAACTCTGTAGCCCTTCCATTCTGTGTTAAATTGACCCAAGGGCTTTCTTTGAGACCTTGCTTTTGACCACACCTGATTAAATTACATATCTGGAATTTTCACCTCTCTCTTCCTCCCCAGCTCCCCCTCTTTTTTTTTTTTTAAATTCGTATTTTCTAGCAGTTATAGGTAGGCAGGGCAATTTTTCCCTGCCCAACATGATAACTTCTTATTGGAAAGAGAAAGCATTGTTAAAAGCTGCATGGAACAAAGCTGCATGGCAAAGCAGTGCATTTTGTCTTGCCTCTGTTTTGAGATAAAGATCCTGAATTCTCTGTAGATTCCTCATTTGCAGTAACCACTCTTTCATGCACCATCCTTGCTTCTAATTTACATTCACCTGCTACTCAGATAAAATCACATTACGATCAGGCTTAGACACCTGTGTTAAAACTTACAGGTGACCCAGTGCAGGAACCTTGTAGGACACTTTTTGCATGCGTGGCTAAAGTCAGATTTTAACATTTTTTACTTCAGTTCTTGTAAGCCTAATCAGGACAAAATGCAAGAGAACTCTGAGTATACTAACTTGTAGACTAAATAATTTTTCAGTCATCTGTAGTGAGTTCTATTTTCCCCATTTAGTTGTCACTTTCCCTACCTCTATCTCTGGCTTGAGCCAGCCAGTTTTGTAGCAGACGACAGCCCTGTCAGTAACACTGTATTTTTATTAGTTTTGTGTTATGAGGTATCTGGAGAATTTTGGAGCCAACATATTTGAGCATCGTATTGACCCTACAAGGCATCTGGCTCAAGCTGAACTCAGTCTGGGAGGGTGGCAGTTCCTAAGAGGACCTAAATTGTATTGATTAAGGTCTCCTAATCAACAGAACAACTCCTAGTACAAAGTGCTATTGAATTTTACTGTGGGCTTAAAAATTAGAGTACATATATTTATTATTTACAATCAATTATACTAGATGTACAACTTAGACATTCTGTAGCAGATTAAAATGAAACTCAATTGGCTTTTTTTTTTTTAATCTTTGATTTGGGTTTCTATTATCAAACTAAGGCCAGATTTTCAGAAATCTTAATGTTTCTAGTAAGATTTGAAAAATCCTATTGGACACCCTATCACTTTGGCATTTAAATCCATCATCCTGTGGTTTCTAGAAGTATTTAGAGGCTTTGGGACTCATCCTATGCAAAAAATCTTAGTTGTTCCGTGATCACTTTTGAGCTGTTTCAGTTCCCAGATAGACTTCAGCACACTGGAGAGCTGCAGATAACATTTACTGTTCTCAGTGCAATGCCCTTCAGCAACCATGGAAATTCCCCTCAGAAGAGCTGCCCCTCTTGGTTGTGTGGCAGTGGCACTTCAGTCAGGGCTAAGCCTTGACTTGTGTTTCATGATGTCCCCTTCACTGTCAAGCTGAAGCAAGAATTGGAGAGAGAAAAAAGTCTTTTTTAACTGTTAGAAACCATGAGACAAAATTAGGATCAGCCAAACTCAACACCATCACCTGCAGCCAAACTAGAACTGAGCCCCTTTTCCTATTTGACAACTTGCTGCTGTTAGTCCCCATACTTTTATTGGAAAGATCTTGGACAGAGATGAGCCAGCTTCCTATTCCAACTTGAGAAACAAAATACATTAAAACCCCACAAACTATTTCACCTTAAAGCTGTCGGGGCATCTGAAGACATACTGGATCTCCAGGTCAAATACATAGACAATAACTACTGCAAACACCAGACAAACTGTTACCAAAATCCTTCTTCTTCTGATATAACAGTGAGTGCCAAAGTACCAAGAATAGGAACAATTTTAACAAATCCCGCTCAATTCTTTGAGGCTTTGGGTCCATTTGTTGGTGGTATTGAGTTTGTTTTGTTTTTTTTTTTTTTTTTCAAAGTAGTTCACAAGCACTGCCTCTGCACCTGGGGTAGGAACTCTTTTTGAAAACTTAATCCCATTTATTTTTTCAGACAAGCCAGTTGGACCTCTGTACACTGCGCAGTAATTTTTTTCTTCCTTAAACTGTGTTTGATAGATTATCTCCCTGTTATAAAGAGAGGCCCAACAAGGGGGCAGGTAAGCAGAGTGGTTGCACTGATGATTCGAGTTTGGCTGGCTTTTATGGAACAAGAGGAAAGCTGCTCTGGTGTCAGCAGTCATTACCTTCTGCCTGTGATGTGCTTTCCTGACACAGCAGCACTTCAGAGACTGCTTTGTAACTATGTTACTTGAAAACAGACTTTTCCAAGGAACCAATTGTCTATCTGGAGTGTAGTAACCATATGCAGACAACCCCAGCTATAGCTGTGGCTTCAGAAGTACCATTACAGGCTGAGTATTTGTATAAATGCCAGTTAAGCTGTGAAAGCATATTTGTCACAGAAAGCTTGGCCATATAATGAAAATGCCTCAGTTCCTGTTGCAGATAATTTGAAGAGGACTTTACTGCAATAAATCAGCCTTACATGGTTACAGAATGCAGTAAGTAGTTTCAGGTTTCAGGAGTTCAGATCTGATTTTATGAAATTGTGACACTGCTTATGGGTTAGGGGTGGACAACTGGATGCTGGTGAAATCACTGATGAACAGCAAATACAAGCAATTCTATCTGATGGAACAATCTTAGAATATGGCAATGGAAGAAGTACTGGAAGTGTGCTAAAAGGGGATAAGCAAAATTACTCCCCTGCAGTAAATAAACATTCAAACAAGGATATCTTGTCCCAAAGTAGAGTTTGCACACAATTATAGCACTGATTTGGAAACTCACATGAAACACATTGCATCTGCCTAAGAATCATTCTGTGTATAATTTGTATGATCTAGTTACTGAAATAATAGTTTTCTGGCCTCTAAAAAATCATGAGTAGCTGCTATTGTGTGTTTGTTACTGTACATCATCAGCCAGCAGTGTGATGTATTCCCTGCATCCACAGTAGATGACATCCTGCCATCTGGGTCAACTGGTTCTTTCCTTTGAACAATAGTAGCTCTTCATAGCAAATGAACCCTCTAATCTTCCCATTGTCCATTTACACATGAGTAAACAGTTAAACTGTTCATAAAATGACAGAATCATACCAAACAGTAATACAAGTGCAGCAGCAAAACGAAAAGCATCCATTAGATTCAGCTCTGGTAGCACCTGCCAACAAACCAAAATGAGTACAGCAGAATAATGGACTGGTTTCTGCCAATGAGGGCCCTGCCCCAGTGACTAAAGCCATAAGGACGTGAGATGTCCCAATCACAGCTGTGTCTCTGCACAGAAGGGCAGTGATTTTCATTACATAATTAGTCCTTCCTTTCCGCTCACTTTTGTGGTCTGACTGTTCAACCATCCTTTCAGTCATATGAATGAAACATGGCTTCAGCGTTTCTCCTCCTGTAGCCTCTGGGATCTGCTCCACTGGTCACTGAGTGCAGCTCTGGGCAGGCTGCCCCTGGGGACTTCCCTTTAGCTCCAGAACTGATCCCAGACAGACAGGTGAGAGCACATGTGTGCAGCATCAGTGTGGTTTACAGTGTTTTGCAGGTGCAGCGACTGGTACTCACTCTTAGATAAGCCTAAAAACAGTTATCAGTATTGCTCTACCAAAGATGAATACTTCACTGAGCCAGGCAATTTCCCAGCTCATCATCATCACCCCCCCTTACCCTCCAGTAAGCTGATATATCCCAGAATAATCACTGGACTTATCTTTCTGTTTGGGTATTTTGTCCAATATAATTCAGCCAGGACTTACGGCTCGTCCCCACTGTAAAGGTCACCATATGCTTCACATCTGGTCCTACAAAAAGCCATATTACACAAATTATGGCAACTATTTGGACAGTCTCCAGAGACCCATAAGTGTGACTAGCAGTCTTGACAGCTTAGCAATTTCATTAATCAGCATTAAAACCTCATTTTACTTATTACAGGCATAATTACTGCTAGTCCAAATGGTGACTAAAATAAGCAATTTCATGAGTTTCTTATTTAGTGAGCTGATATAGCCATTTTTTCTATGAGGTAGCATTAAATAGAAGCCAGCAGCAAGTCTACCACTTTGTCTCATCAAAATTCATTGGACCAAATTGACCCCATCAGTGATGATAGAGTAGAAGTGATTTAATAAAAAAAAACCAAACCACAACAAACCATACACAAGAGAAGAAAGCAGATTTCTTCATATTTATGTTTCTCAGAATTCCAGTCTCTGGTTTGTCACAGGAGAAAGTGCTGCATTAGGATTGCCTGGAATAAATACTGAATATCTGCTTCCAGGCAAACATTCAGTTTACAGTTGGGATCTAATACCTTTCTCTGAGAGAAAAAGAAAAGAAAAAGAACTCAGTTTAGAGGCAGTAGTACACACAGAGAGTACAGCTCTTTACACATCACACACCTTACGGTATTTAAAGCTTGAAACATTTTATTTTCTGTTAGATTACTGCAGAGGATTAAAACTTGATACTAATCCCTTACTTGAAGTTTTCTAGGGTTCTATACATGTGGCTATTTTTTGCCAAAATCCCCAAAGCTTTCTTAGCATATCACCTTCTAAAACCATACAATGAGGAGATACCCAATGGGCAAGTATTTTCTAACTTTATATGGTTCATCTTTTTGAGACAGCTGCCTGCAAGAAGTCAGCCTGGCCAACTGAGAAAATTGTCCCTAAAAAGAACCAGAGAATAAAATATTTCTCTCTCCATTACCCACACAAATTAACTTCCATTGTGGGTCCATAAAGCACATCTGACAGCTTTTAACTTCCCTGGCTGTGGGTCCTCAGCTTTTGAGAGGACTCCCTGGGGCCACCACTGAGTGTTTCAGGAAAAGCAAGCTTCAACTTCTTTAAGAAAGATGGTTTCTTCTAGCCTTATAAAAGAAGAGTTACTGTCTATCAAATTCAGTTACCTTTTGGGATTTCTGGACCTCAGATTCAGTGTAGTAGCAAGGTATATGAACTACTTTTAAACCTTGGCAGGGTGAGTGCTAATTTCTATGTGATTGTTATAATAAAATCCTCCCAAAGTGCTCTGGAATAGTGGACATGACTCTGTCCTGTGGGCATCTCTTCAAGGACAAATAATTCCTTCAGCACTGGCAGCTGAAATTTCCTGTTTTCCTGCAATTTCCTTTTCCTAGGGAAATTTTCCTTTTATCACAAGAGTGACTAAATACATTTTTGGTGGGCAGCTTTTGGATAATCTGCACCACAAGGTACCATATACCTGTTTTAAATGAAATGTGTTACAGCTACAAAGCAAGGAAAGGCCCATCCCAGGCACTGCAATTAAATTGAGCTATAGCTCAACAGAAACAAACTAGATGGTGGGGTAAATGAGTGGGGATACTGGCACAGAGCTTCCCATGAGCCCTTTAAAGGCTAGGTTAAGACTGGAGCAGGAGGCATTGGAAATCCCATGAAAACTTTTTTTTTCTTTTTCCCACTGCCAAGAACATTGATGCTAATCAAGGAAAACATGGGTGATGTACTGGATTCTTTACATGAGTAAAGAAACCCTTTACAACTCCAGGCTGAATTTATTTAAGCGTGTGCTTATTTTTAGAGAGCTCCTTGCTGTTGTTGTCAAATCTGTGCTAAAGTAATTATGCCTGGGAGGGTCACTGGAGTTCAGTATTACTGAAAAACTTAGAGCAGGGCTGTGAATGGCCTGCACAGACTGGGGCTTAAAGAAACAGCAGCTTCTTTCTTGCCTCTTTGCTGTGTC
The DNA here is from genome assembly GCF_003957555.1 of Calypte anna. Lineage (NCBI taxonomy): Eukaryota > Metazoa > Chordata > Aves > Apodiformes > Trochilidae > Calypte > Calypte anna. The sequence continues at coordinate 5,842,440 of NC_044250.1, read as the reverse complement.
TCAACCCCCACCCCTTTTTGGTTTTTTCCTTTTTTTTCCTTGTTTTTAATGAGAAGCAGGTTTGAGCCCTTTTCTTTAATTGCATCAAGCCATACTGCCAAAACCCCTCTCCCTGCTCATAACAGCCAACTGCCCAAGTGCAAATCCTGACCTGTACTGGGTGGCAGCTCCATCTCCCTTTTCCCTGCCCCTCGGGGGTGGAATCAGCCATCCTCAGGCTTCCCAGCAACCCAGAGCAGCTCTGCTTGCCATGCAGTCTGAACGGGATCAACCAAGATGCAGACAAGATAAAGCTACAATAAATGAAAGCCAAACCAAGAAACAAAAGTAGCCACCTAAGGGAATTCCTGGGACATCCTTTCCTCACTTGATAAGCTGCAGGGCTTCAACAGCTCCTTTTCTGCCCAGCCAAAGCTGTGAGTAGGGAGCTGGCTGCTCCAGCACCTGTGTCACTGCTGCCTGCCAGCCAGCACTGTCCCAGGAAGGTCTGGCCCCAAGCAACTTCCTTTTAATGGTCATATCTTCCAGCTGATATACAAACTCTTCTCTTAAATAACATCATTTTTGCATTTGGATGACTCTAGAGAAATAATTTTTTTACTCACCCCTTGGCTGGGGAATTACTGAGTAATTGCAAGGCAGCTGTTGCTGCATTTGAAAGCTCTGTTCTAAGGTCTTCAGTAGAGAGAAGTCTGTGCTAGGGAGGAAGAGAGTGGCAGAAACCTTCCCCACAGCAGGACTCAGCAACTTAGGTAAGTTCTATATTCCTCATGTGAAGCCATAGGCATTGTTTCTCTCTGCTGTAAAAGAAAGGTAGAATAGATGTAGCTGCTTGCAGAGTAGAGGAGGAAAGATTAAAAAAATAATGAGAAGCTGCCTTCTTTTCTTCCTTACCTCATGCACTTTTGTGAGTTTGCAGACTTTGCTAAGAGCTGAGGAGTTAATTGCTTCATTATAGCAGCTGGAGGTGGAGGGCTGCTTTGCATATGAGTTTGTGTGTGTATGTTGTGTTGTGTGTGCGGTATACATACACACCATCATGTTTTCACTTCTATAGATATATGTGTGTGTATCTGTACACCAACAATAAAAGCTGTGTTAAGCCAGCTGGTTGTGTGGGATAAATGCATACCTACACACACAGACTTTGAGGACTGTTTTCACTAGACAAATCAGTCCTATTTCAATAGCAGGACTCAAAGTTGCAGGAGAGATTTGTTTTCAGCTTCTCTGTCTGCCATGAAAAAATACCTGCTGAGATACAACCACAGCTCTTTGTTGAATAAGTTATAGGCAATCTTCAGGAAAAACTCTTGGGCAATACAGAAATGCTGTCATTTCATCACAACAGATTTACCTAAGGAACTGCAGAAGAGCAGGTGCAGGCCTGATCCTGCCCCACTGGAGTCAAAGGTTTTGCTGTATCTCCAAAGGACAGGCAGCTCTGGTGCTGCTCACACTAGTCAGGCACAAGGGTTTTGTTAAGTAAGAATAGAAACAAAACTAGAATTTTGATAGAAGCCTTCTGGTAGATATATAACCAATTTTGTCTCTGATCATCATGCTCATATTTACCAGTTTGCAATTATGTGTGCTAGGTGAGTACAAGCAGGATCAAAATAATTCCCTAATGGACAGTCTGAAGCCCTCAAGAAGGGCAGTCTTTATGCCTGTGTGGTGCTGTCAACATAATAATATATCATGAACTTCAACTTCGAGGCAATCAAACATCATCTTATTGAAGGAGCCCATTAAATGCTCAGATTGTTTCTTAATTTGATCTAGTGCAGTCATTCCTTAGGGAAGGAGAGACTGCAAAAAAATCGATGCAGCCTTGCAAAGGAAGCTGAGGTGTCTGGTTGTGTCTTCCAGGGAAGATGGAACTGTTGAGGAGGGGAGTTTGTCTCAGTCCTGTTGAGACACAGGGTGATAAAGCTTGGGAAGAAGCTTAGATTGCTTAGGCCAGATGCTGGGTTTCAAAGACAACTGGGCTAAGCAAATCAGACTTGAAGCAGCATTTCTTCTAAATCTCTGCCGGGATGGCATATGAGAGTATCTTTTAGGTTGCCTTGTTCCCCAGTCGTTCTTTTCCAGCCAGTTTGCAGAGCAGCATCAGCTCTGCCAGGCCAATGACACTTCTCTACCCCTGGCTGCGTGCAGCTGGAGTGTGGCTGCCTCAGCTGTAAACTTCTGTGCTCAGAGGAGAGGCAGAAAGCTCTGCAGGTCTCAGTGCCAGCTTCAGTTCCCTCTCCATTTATAGTTCTGCTAGTCAAAATATGCAGCTGCTTTCAAATTTATTTATTTTTTTTTAAATTTCACTCATTCGGAGGACATAGTCAAATGACATTAAAAGGGGAAATTCCTGGATTTGTGGGCAAACTAAGAATAAAAATCTAACACACTAGGATCAAGCTTTAGTATTCATAACATTTAGACCTGGGTAAAGAGCCTCTCCCAGAAGGACCCCCTTTCCCTATCCTGTCTATCTTGCACCGTGGCCTTCTGCTATGCTTCCTGTTGCAGCTTTTATAAGTGGGCACCAAAAAGTTAAAATAACTGGCACAAAATTTTTTTTCTGGAACTGGGTTTCATCTCTCATGGCTTAAAAGTTGCCCTCTGTTGCTTTGTAGTTGCTCTTTTAACCACAGTTAGTATTGAAATATTTCTGTATAAAGAACAGCTAGTGGTAAGCAATTTTTTTGCCTTATATTTTGATGTAGGACTGTGCAAAAAATTAAACTTAAAAAAAATCAAAAAAACCCCCAAGAAAAACTATTAAAGCCACAGCCGTTTATAAAGTAAAATGTCTTTTCATTTGACAGTTCTCTAAATCTGCTCACTTGTAGGATGGGGATCAACAGCATTGGGCTTTGGGGATCTGAGTTTTCACCAAAAGGAGAATGAGAGAGACTTCTGAATTGTGTCTCAGACAGCTAAATTAATTTTATGTCAGACATACTGCAAGTGACACAGATTTTACAAAAAATATTTCATTATATTTCCCTTTCTCATTACTGGTTGAATGTTGGACAAACTTGACCTAAATCAGAGCAGGAATAACAACTCTTACTTTTTAAGTGAACTTCAGTGGACAAATGTTGTTTTGCTCCTACTTCTCAGAGGTAATGAAAGCAAACAGACTTTCCCATCCCTTTAGCCTGTCCCCTGCAGCAGGTTCAGACTTCACACTTAAATCTGCAAAGGAAGGATCCCTGATTTTCCTTTACCTGTTCAAAATAAGCAAAACTTTTAGCTTGCTTGTCCCACACAGCCACCTTTATGTGTGGCAGAAGATGGCTCTTGACTGACATGGCAGGTGCCGTGGGAGTCAAGACAATTCTGCATTTCAACTGATTGTTGTCACTACCCAAGCCTATTATCTAGGGTAATAAAGTTTAAGATTAAGGGGGTTTGTGTTATTCTCCCCAAAGCTTATCTTCTAATAGACCAGCTGCTTTATTACACTTCTCCCACCCCTTCTCATTGTATAAAGAAGCTGCTTGTACGAATGGGAAGGCGGTGAGGCAGACCTTGGCTACCAGCTGGGAATATCTCATCCCCCTCAGCCTCCATCTGGGAGTATTAACTTACCAGCAGTTGCCAGCTGGAATGTTGCATCTTCCACCTTGCCCAGCAAAGCACATCGTGTGATTGCCAGGCTTCTGCCAAGATTATAACCCAGCTGTGTTTCCCACTCTTCTTCTGCATGACTTGGGTACTCAATCTGCCACAGCTCTGGCTCTGCTGACCCCCAGTGAGCACACCCACTTCATGCTAAAGATGCAGATATTCAGGTAAAAATGTCTCTTCATTCTGTTCTCTGGTGTATGCCCTTGGGAAAAAATGTTAAACACCTGTAGCAGAAAATGCTCAAATGAAACTGCCAACCATTCATCACCTGGAGAATTTATGAATGTCTTTCCCTCAAGTCTTAAAACCTTTGTTCACTGAAGGCCACAACACAGAGATATTGCCACCTATCTTATAGCAAACAGGGACTAGACTAACACAAGGTCAGGAGGATGGAGCTGTCATCACCCCCCTGCCAACCCCCTCCCCATCACACTCTCTTTCTACCATCCCTTCTTTTATTTTTTCCTTCTCTGGATATACCCAAGGGCATTTTAGGAATTAGGATCTGCCAGTGTAACATCCTGCCTTCCTCAGAGTACACATGGGAGCATTTAAAATAACATTAAGCATTTCACTTCGTCCAGGATCTTGGAGTGTTTCAGAGAGACAAAGATGAACTGGAGGAATGGGCCAACAGAACCTTAGGAATTCAGCAAGGGGAAATGCAAAGTCGCTGCCCTTTGGAGGGTCTAATCCTGTGATACTGTGCTGGGGAGAAGCCCCACAGGAAAAAAGTGCTGGGTCTGAACATGAGCCAGCAGCATAGGAGCTTTATTGAGAGGAGCACAGCCAGTAGCATTGGTTATACCCCTGTCCTGGCATTCGTTAGATGACATCTATAATTTTGTGTCCAGTTCTAGGGCCTGTCATATAAGGAAGATGAAGAAACAAAATTATTTGATCAGGCTTTTATATTACCACTTGATTTTTCAATAGGAGTGTCCTTAACACCACCCTCATGGGGAGTGAAAGAGAGTTACAACCTCAATGTCCCTGGTCCTTCACTCTGTATCAGATCTTGTGATATGTTATAGCTCCAAAATGAAGACTAGGTCTGACAGCTCTTTGGGGATGGCATTACCTTTAATTAGCAGATAAGACTACCCCTAACTTAGAAATCTAGTTGTCTTTGGGATTGACATAGCAAAGCCAGAATAAACTGTCTTGAGGTTTGAGAACAGCTTCAAATATCACTTATTTCCATCCCTGTTTCAGACACGCTGTCCTCATATTGACTCAAGAAAGCAAGCACATCAAAGATCAATATACTTTAGGGAGCAGGTGGGAAGAAGAGAAGAAGAGTAATGGTGAGATGATTCTTACAATTCTTTGAGGCAGACTAATATTTCCTTGGCCACAAAACACAGATCATGGATGTTCTAAACTCCAGAATAATGTAGGTCTTTGCTGCAGGTGCATAATACTTCTGTGAGCTGGGAGCCCTGCAGGTATCTTTAGAAAGAGTGGCAGCTGTGGGCCAAATCACTGACTGGAACACTTGGGCTCTTCTCCTGTTCTGGAACATCTGAAATAGCAATAAATCAGAGCAGCCTTCCAGTACATGAAGGATGCCCATAACAAAGGTGGGAAGGGACTTTTTATTAGAGCATGTAGTGATAGGATGAGGGGGATCAGTGTCAAGTTGAAAGAGGATAGATCTGGATTAGGAAGAAATTCTTTAGCATGACTGGCTGACAACCAAATATCAACAAATAAACCAGAAGAATAGCAATCAGGAAATTTTTCCTCCAGGAATTCACTTTTGAGAAAGATCTATCTGGTCTGACTAGAACTTGAGAGCAGAGCTCAGTGTGTACAAACACTGCAGTGACAATGCCACAGTTCCTGTTCCTGTAAGCTGCTTTATCATCAGGCAACAGCACTTAATTTAGCTCTTAATAAAAAGTGTCAGAAGATTAAGACCGAGCTGATGATTTCTACTGCCATCCTGGGATTTAGAGTTTATATTGAAATCATTAATACAACCACTGTTTGAACTCTTTTGATCACCAAGTATTAAATTCATCCATAAGTACATAAGTCCCAGGAAGCAGGAATGCAGAGCTACCCAGCATTGATGGTCCTTTCCCACTTGCTTTTCTCATCATTGCTTGTGGTTGTAACGTCTCTCAATCATCTCCTGAACTGCATAAAGAACCAATACTACAGTCCCTCCCCATAAAATGTCATTTTAAATTTTTTTAGAAGCTATTTTCTTATCTCAGACTTGCTTGTAGTGTGCAGTAAAATCCCAGGTGTCTTAGCTTCAGAGCTCCAGGCATGCTTTATGTCACCCCAGAGCTCAGAGAAGTAGGCTTGACTTGGCCCCTGCGTTTTGGAGCAAGCAGGTATTTCCCAGGCACATTTAAGTAATACTGATGAGTCTTAATTCATTTGCTGTATCCTCGGTTGTGATGGCCCAGCTGAGCCAAGGCAGTGTGCTGAGAGAGGCTGAGACACATTTCATGGGTCAACATAGGGACTTAGCTCCCTGTTTCCTTGGGGAGTTCAGGGATGTTATGAATTTCTGCACGGAAGCTCTGGCTGTACATAAGGGGAGCCTGTGAGATGTGACACTGCTGTCCCTCCTTCCTATCCCCAGGGGCAGGAGCAGGGCTCTGATTTAAACACACGACAAGGCAGCACCTGCTTTGCTCAGGTCTTTTGGTTAACAACAGTTCTTGGTTTTCGTGCTGTTATTTTGCTAGTACATATGGCTTTCTGGGCATATCTTTGAAGATATTATTCTTTATTTTATTAAGATGCATTTGGGTCTGTGACTGAGTCCTTGTCTGCTGGTAGAGCTGAATTCACAGAGCTGTTCTGGCTTGCACGTGCCACTGTAGTGGGTCTGGTTGTGGGTCCAACTATTTTATCCCTGTGCTGCAGTCTTGGAACTCGAGCAGCAATTTTGTTGTTGTTTTAGAAGTTCTTAAATATTTCTAAATCAGACAAAGGATTATGCTAATGAGTCTACTGAGCTGACACTGCCTTTCCATAGCCCCAGTTGTTAGGACAATGGCCACATTTTCTTCTAAAAACAGCCCTGTCACTAAAAGAAAGACCTCCAGAACCCTTGGATTCTCACAGAGAAACAATTCCTCCTATTATGTTTTCTCTTCCACTGTAGGGAGTATTTGGATAAAACTGTCACTCCACAATATGATGCCATTGTTTCATGTTCTTTCTTTTCATATCCCTCCCTACCCTTAAAATGAAGATTTGTTTGAAATCTCTACTTACTGTCACAGAAAACTGTTGGTTTGGGTTTATTTTTGTATGGGTTTTTTTGTTTAGTTCTTTTTTGTTGTTTTTTTTTAAGTCAGGGGAGACAGCTCAGGTTAGATTACAGGTTCTCTCAAGAGGTGAAATGGTCTTAGTAATGCTTTCAACTTTCATTACTCAGCCAGATTGTGGAGTCTATCAATTACACCTACATTGACAGGCTGGTGAATTAATTGGCACGTTTGACAAGGACAGCTATTACCCCGTGTTGTTCTGACAGCTGGGTTTGATATCAGAAATTTGTCAACCTTCCCCTTCACATGAGCTGCTGGAGGAACAATTGAGTAGATCAGGCCAGGACATTGCATGATTTCCCCCCCCCCCCCCGTATGTTCTCAACATCTGGTGATAACCTAAACTCTAAATAAAATCCCAGTCATTCATAACATCAGTAAGCAAACAGCATGCCAGACCTGTGCTATAAAACAATCTCCTGTCTGGGCTGACAAAGCATTGAAGGAGTCAGAAAACTAATTTATTAGCAGAAAAGTTAGCACCTTTCAGTAATGACTTTCTATGTGTCCTTCAACTGCCAGTTAGACTTACTGGATGCAAGTATTTTAAGTTTACCTGAGTTTGGGGAGTGGTGGTTGCAAGACAGCTGATAACATAAACTTCACTTTGGCTAAGATCAGGGGCAAGATTTGAGTTACAACTGGATGTGAATAGCCCTGGGCACAGAGCACCTTGCTGAGGAACTGTAGAGGTTTTGTTATAACACATTCCAAACAACCAGCAGAAGGGGATCTGGCAGCCTCAGTCCCACAGATTCTTGCAGGAAAAGTTTGCCTCAAGAATATCACTTGTTAAACTTAGGTGACTGAGGACTGCTCGCCTGGGCAAGGGCTTCCAAAGCTCAGCTGCAGGGCTGCTTACTCTCTTCTGAACAAAGCACTGTGTTACCTTCCTGCCTCAGACTCATACTATAAAAAATGGGGTCCTGAGTGGTTTCTTGTTCTGCATTTCACCCAAGAAAAAAATAAGATGGGGAAAGAATGCAAAGGAAAGAGCTTGCTTATTCCTTCTGCATCTGGCTGCAAAGCTGCTAAGTGATGAGTTGTTTGTAAAGAGCTGGAAATGTACAATGGACAAAACATATCTGACTCTGCAAGTTTGGTGGTATCACCTCTGAATTAAATGGATAATTCAATTAACAAGTGGGGAAAGTTGCAAAAAATTAAATGCAGTTTGAAAGTGAATCATTTCCATTTCTGAAGCACTGCATTAAGTCATGCAGCTGGACATCAAACTAGCTTTCAAGCCATAGTGACCTTTGGTTAAGGTATACTGAAATAATCTTATTTTATGAAATATTTGTCAGGGAAGAAAAACAACACAAAAAATATAGATTTTGCCATTGTCTTACTAATTAAAAAATTCAGCCTTGTAAGTGTTCAGTAGCAGCAAAAAAATCAGGATACATCCAGTTAGTGTGATCACACTGAAGTGTTAAATTACCTGAGCCAGATCTGCAGCAGTAGATTTCCTTTAGAAAAAGGATGTTCAAGTAGACATAGATGATAAGATTACCTTTAAAATGTTTTACTGTAGATCTAACATAGCTATCCAGCTTTAAAAAAAAAAAAAAAAAAAAAAAGAGGGAGAGGGAGGAAGGGAGAGGGAAAAAGAGAGAGAACATAATTTCAAAACCCTTAGCTTATTTTTAATTTATAGTCCTTGGAAAAAAAATAAGTGGATAGCCCAATCATTTATATGCCTGGGCAAAAGCAATACATCTATATAAAAGTACAGTGATATATTTCTGTTGCTAGTTTAATGTGCTGCTCTGTGCCCTGCGTGTTCTGATTCATTGGAGAGCAGCAATCATGTCGACAGGAGCTGTTCTTCAGTTCCCATCAGCGACAACTAAAGGCCAATTCAAGGTTGTGGTGGGGTCATGAATCTAACATAGTCACTGATAGAACAATTTCCCTTCCTCATGACACCATTGGTGGGACACAGAGGGAATATACAGCAAGGACTGCTGCAAGTATGTCTTGTTATTCCCATCTCTCCTCTCCTTGCCCCCCTCCCTCCTATTTTATTTTTAATTTTTGGCGATGGTCTGTGCTGTTAACAAGGAGCCTCTGGGGAATACAAAAGCAGTTGGTAGAAAATAAGAGGAGAAACTTCTAGGCCTTTAAGAATCCAGGAAACTCCCAGCCTCTGTGCAGGGCAACTCAATACAGTTTGAAAGCTGGATCCACAGCCAGTGTGAGCTGTACATCCCCACCAGTCTTAGAAATGAGAAATGCTGGACCAAACTCCCCAGGGATTTCATCTCTGGTCCAGCACCCCTTGAATTAAAATACGAGGCATTTTTATCTGAATATAACCCCACCAGAGCTGCTGATCTTTTGCAATATGAAAATCAGACATGAATTTTGCCTGAGAATGCTGTTCTTTTCATGGACCAAAGCCCATAGATGATCCTTCAGAGGACTTGGCATAAACTTTGAACAAGTTGCAAAAAACGAAGAAAGACCCAACTCTGGCTATTGTTTCTGCCATGCATGTCCCAGGGACACCAGATTTTGGACCAGATGAGTAATATTTCATTCTTGTGCTTCTGCTAGTCATCACAGGACTGCAGTTAATACTGTGTGTCTTAGCCCTGCAAATTCTAACCACTGGTTGTGGGGCTTATGTTGAAGAGCAAGTGCATTGCAGCTGTTAGGTGTACCTAAAGCTTTAAGTTTTGAAAAATTATTTCCTGTACCTTGAGTCTGCAGACTATATTGTTTTCTGCCTTCTTGATGAGAAGAAGCAGACCACTAAAATATGGATTTGCAGGTTTTGTTAGGAAGAAGCCACATACTAATACAGTTAATTTGCAATCAGTTTTTAAGCAATGCTAGAACTACATTTTAGGTTCAAAACCTAAAATGATAATCTACAGCAAGGTGAGTGCTTATACTTGATGCTTTCTCTTTCCCATGTCTTGAAAGCCAAAGCATAGATCATATTTTTCAGTGATTGTGGACAACTCCAAGCTTTCCCTGTGACCTTCCTGTGATTTTCCTGTCCTCTCAGGCTGAGATGCATTGGCAAAGCAAGGCCTGAAAAGGGACAGTGGGCTCCTGTGTATGCTGGAGTATAAATACAAGGCTTCAGAGCCCAGAGTTGTGCCACAGTTACCAGCTGCAAATACTAAAATCACAGTGCTTCTGGGAAACATGGAAACCAAATTAACAAAAAAGCTCAAATCTAAAAACATAGCTGTAATTTACAATTCTCTTTATTAGAATTTTATTCCTGCTCTTGTTGTAATTGAAGATATTTATAGATCGTGTAAAAATGGGACTGAAAATCTGTCTTTATGAATAATAAGAAAGATCTGTAAATGGAACAATGAGAGGTTGTGCAACATTCCTTCTGAAATTCAGGCTTTCCCAACAACTTCCCATCAAGGATGTTGACTCTTACCCACCATCTCTTGAGTCTGGCTCAGGCCCTGCCAGCTGCACACAGCTGTGTATGCGATGGCTTTTGGTTCTTGTTTATACTCTTGGAGCTGCTCCCTATCAAAGTGGCTGCAGATAAGATCACAGCATGCATTTGAACTCAAATTAAAACCATGATTCTTTTAGCCTCTTACTGAGCAACTTCGAGGTGGCTTTCCACAGGTGAAGAAAATGCAGGGTCTAAAACCTCTTGCCCTCAGTCATTACAGCTGAACTCAGTTTATAGCCTTTCTTTGGGCAGAATGTTTTGCCATGTTGATCTCACTTGCATTAAAAATTATTCTCTGGAAATGAAGGGCTTGGATCTGTCTCATTATTTTAGATCTGAGCTGGCAATTGAGTTAATATTAAAATGACATACACACGCAAATCACATTTCCTATGTTACAAATAAGTGGAGCAAAGCGAATGTATCAACATTAATAATTTACCTTATGAGGTTAGCTCCTTTTTTTTTTTTTTTGAACTTCCACAAGCAGATTGCAATTTCCTCCAATATGTTCATTATTCAAATTCAGTCAACAATTTAAAATAAAATGTTTATCTACCAGATAGCTTGCATTTTGCTTCCATTTTTACTACCCAGTATTTGCAGCATAATGTTAGTCACAATCATGTAATTAAATCACATAATAGAGTTTCTTTTCCTCAGCTAAATCAAAATATAATACTTTGGGGAAAAGTATTGTCAATGTGTCTATAAAAATGAAATTTCTACAAATAGTCTTGTCTATGTCTGAATTTCATCTACATTCATTCTCAACTGCTCAGATATTTAGCAAGTGGTCATTAAGACAGGAGAAGCAGCTTTATTTCCTTGCTTCTCTCTAAAGAAAGAAAATATTTAGCAAACTTCTTCTGCTACCCAGTTCTCTCCCTTCTGAGTGGGTCCTGTGAGGTGGATCACCCACGTGGCTCTTGATCACAGGCCTGAATAACTGTGCCTTCGAACGCAGAAGACAATAGAAATAAATATGTGAAGACAAAAAAATCTGTCCTAGGTGACAGCATTACTAAAGCATACTTTAGGAGAGGTTTCTCTCTGCTGCTCCTCTATAATGATGGCATAACTTTCAGCTGTCTGCCACAGGCATCACTGAATGGGATCAAATTGTGCGTGAAACCTGGAGGCTGCTCAGTCAGACACCGCACAAGTGCTGCAAGTCCTAAACCAGGAGGTGGAGTTCTACCAAAAAGTAATGGTTACTTGTGGAATTAGCAGAGGGAAGATGCAATACCAGATGACAGCTTTATGCAAATTTTCCATGCCAAAGCATAAATGATTGCTCTTCCTAAGAGCTGTGACTCTGCTGCCTGACTTGGCTGCTCTGTCCATAGGGCTTGTCCATAGAGCCCCTGACCACTGCTTGCAGGAGCTGTTGGATAAAAATGAGTACAGTACAGGCACTGCATCCTACAGTACAGCTGCTGCATCATAAAGTCTATATGGGGTTCTTCTTCATTCCATGGTGGAGTTTGGTCTTTGATGCTGCTAAACAAATGTCAAGATTTTAACACCAGGTCACGCATGTACAGCTCTTGGAAATGAGGAAAGGCATTCCTAAAGCCAAGCTGCATCACAGCAGGATCCATGTGGCTGTGGGGAGGGAGGTGTGAAGGCAGGGTCTGCAGCAGGCAGGTCAGCTCTCAGAGGGCAGGCATCTCCTCTGCAAAATCTCTCCTCTCTAAGCAGCAGTGCACTCTGCCTTTTTGGAGGAGACAGAATAGATTTAGAAAGTGGCTGCTTATCGATTTATAGTCCTAATGCTGGACATAGCTTTTTATTAAAGAAAGCAGATATTCAATATTGTTAACTAGTAATGGGAATTGACTTTTCACTAATTGCACAGAACCTGGCATTAATACACTTTAATAGAGAATAGGCCTGTGCACTCTGGATCAATCCAAGGGTTTTTCCCGACTATGCTACAGACAAAGGACTCCAACAACAACAGCATGGCTAAATAAGACATTTTATTTATTTATTTATTATTCCCCCAAGTATCAAGATAAGGGCATAGCTCCAGGGAAGGAAGGAAATGCTTTAACTGGGCTGCTGGCCCACTGTTTGTTTGCTCCATAGGGATCATTATTTCCCAGTGTGTTATTCTGCCCCGTTCTAGTTGGTACTCTGAGAAGCATTTTTGCTTCAGGTACAGTGGCATGCAGGCAGAATGAATGCCCTGGAAGCAAGGCTGACATTAGAAACAGGATTTATTATTTACTAAATATAAATATCTATAAATAACTAAGGTGGGCAGTTTGTAAAACCCGCCCTGTGCTCCTCTCAGGTATATAATTTCTCAGGACTCAGCAGCTCATTGCTGAGAAGACACCATGAGTTTGTGGGGCCCAACAGAGGACAGCTAGCATGCTCAAATACTAAATTTTTTCACCCAAGTACTGTCACTAATTTTGAACATTTGATAACATAGGCCTTGCTCCCACTGTGCAGTTGGCATTTATTTTGCTGTGCTTGCCAACCACTTCCTTACAGGCATCTAAGACAGAAGAAAACAGGATCAAGACTCAGTCACTGTCCCATTGAAACTCTCTTGTAGAAAATGAGAATATGTTCTCTCACAGCAAATAGCAGTTCAAAGTGGAGCAAATTGGAGTCCCGGCCCCTTTTAGGCACTATTACCAGTCAAATAAAGCAGCTAATAAGAAAGGATTGCTGGTTTATTTCATGCACTTAAATAAAACAGATTGGCTAAACCTTCCTAATGGTCTGTGTCAGCGGGTTCCTGGAGACAGACCCCTGCAGAAGAACAGATTTTTCACCAGCTTCAGATTTTTAACAGGTAAAAGTCTATGGCTCTATCTTAAACTTTGAAGCCTCTTTCCTAGCTGCTCCTCCTGTAGTTATCAGCTGCTTTTAGATTTCCCTTTAGCCTTCTGAGCCCAACAGTAAAAAAAAAATCCTGTCCCCCCACTGCTCCTCACGGTGCTCCAGGCACCATCGGTGACACTGGGGCTGACAAAGGGCAATGCTAATTAATGCTTCATGCTTGTTAATGATGTATGTGCATGTCATGAGAAAATCATTTTGAGCTCCCTGTAGTTTGCACAGCTTGACTCCTGCTGTCGCTGGCCTCCCATCGAACGGACCCTGAGCTGAGTCAGGATACAGCAAGGCTGAATTTCTCCCCATAGAGGTGAAAGTAGCTTTGAAACAGGAATCCTAAACTTTTGAAGATTTCTGGTTCAGCACAGTGCTTCTTGTATGATGGAAACTTTCTTCCAGTAACCACCCAACAAAACATTGAGAACTACATCATTGTTTTTCCCTTCTGTATTTTGTGGATGATCTTATCAAGTTTATCAAAGAAATGAGAACTCAAGCTACAGCTCAGTAGTAAGAAAATAACAGCAGTTAACATGACTTCATTCTATTTAAAAGCAAACTATTATACCCCCTGTAAAACACTACTGATACATTGTTAATATCCTATTCTGAGGTGAATTTATGCCATTACTAATCAGTGGCAATGCCACCTATATTTGTTCTCTTTTCATAACATGGTAGCCCATACACCAAGAGCTGCTCTAATAGTAATGTCAGATATTTTATTTCTTCTGGATTCCTGCAGATATGCAGAGTAACTTGACCCAGAGGAATGTTTTATTTAGTAAGACAGGACTTAGAAGTGAAAGGGTAACCATTTCTGATGATAACTTTGGCTTTGCACTTCTAGTAATTATGCTTTAATTCCAACAGCTTATTTGAAATAAAGTTGTAATTGGAAAACACCAATTTGACATTCCCTGACATGTACTCTGATGTGCATTATTTGCTTTTTATTCAAATATAAATGCTCTCTGTAATACTATCAAAGAAAGGGGAAAAATAAAGCAAAATTGAAATGCCAGTAGCAATTTCTAACATGCAAGAAACATCATCAGCTAGTGAGGGATGGTTGACAAGGGTTTGTAATTCACCTGAGCATAAATAAAATTGTGAAATTAGCAGACTCAGCAGAGATGTAAAAGGGGAAAGAGCTAGAGCCCCATTCCTCCAGGAGAACTCTGTGGCACGTGGTAGCATCAAAATTCCAAGACAGCTGTAATTGAGTGATGAATGGGCCTTCCAGATTACATTGAAGCAGACGATGCAGAAGGATAATTTCCAACCTTCCATTGAATAATTGTTAAGGTCAATAAAAGCTGATGAGACTGAATTCCCCTTTGTCTCAGCATGTTACCTCAGTTTGGGAGAGAGGCACCCAGTGGGATGGGGTACAGGCATGTAGAGCTGGATTTTGCAGTTCACTCACACCAGAGGAGGAGAAACGCAGACACCTGCAGTGATTCCTGTGCTGGATGCCCTCTGTCAGTGGCTCTGCATTCTCATTTGCTCCAAACCAGATCTAGCCCAAAGTTTTACTTCGAAGTGAGCAGTTCACAGGCAAGAAATTACCACAGGGGAGTCATAAACGAGGTAGCTGGCACAGACTGGGCTGGGTAACTGGTGCCTTTCTGCTTTTTTTTGATAAAAGCAAAAACAAATTCAAAACACCACAACAGAAAAAAACCTCTTGAGAAAAAGAAAGTAACCAATTTCCATTAGTGTAAGTTAATTACTCTCTGTTTCCTACCCAGTTTATTATGACCACATCCAACACAATGCATATGGAAAGCCTGTTCTAGTTCTCTGTGTTCCACTGCCCATCTCCAGGTCTTACTCTGAGCTCCAACAACAAGCCCAAATATTTAAGTCAAGATCCAAGTATTCAGCATTTAACATTGCTTAGGGACTTCAGACTTCTCTGAATCTGGTCTTTGAGCTGAGACTCCCAGGAAGAAGCACAAAGATACTAACTGCAAACTAAGGTGAAATATAATCACTCTGTTTAATAATTATTAAAATCAGCTGGTTGTCTGGAGACAAGTTGCAGCAATTGAAATCAGCTGGCAGGATCCAGCCCATTTGATTGGAAACTGCCCCTGGCATCACCTGCCAGAGTAGTGCCCTGCTATAAAACAGCAGGAAAGAAGCAGCCTAGAGGTTTGGTGGTGGACATTTTAAAGTTTGTTTCTTTTTTAGAGTTTGGTTTTTTTTTTTGTATTACAAGGTTACAACAGAAAATGAAGTGTGGAGAAAGCTGATTCTCTTGAATGCATCTGGATTATCAGGTACTTCCAGGAAAGATGAACTAGAACAAGAGATACTGAAGTTATAAAGTTTCCTTTACTACTGAAACTTGATAAAATCTAATTTTCTATCTTTATGTAAACAGCTGTGATAATGACATATTTAGTTTTTACATATACATTAGATTATGAGGTTTGTTTTTTCTTTATCTGGGTGAAGCTCTAGAGAACATACTTTAATCCTTGTTTTCAAAGCCTCTTAGAAACTGTGAAATGTGTGGGATTGTGGTGATTTCTTCTTGACAAATTTTTAAGTTCTGATGGTTCCAGTAAGTGACTCACTTGGGTCACTAGGCTGGGACTATTTTGGTTTTTAATACTCCATAAATTAATGTTGGCTGTTTCATGCTACTAAGGAACACTTCAAAGGAGGTAGTGCTACCAGTTCAAATGCAAGAGCAAATAGAAGAATAATGAAACAATCAGATGACAAGAGAATTTCTTTTATTTCTGATTGCAGTCTTGGGCATTCTGCATAGATACTATCTCACTGTTTACTCTCAGGAGGTTACAATAGGAAGTGCTGTCTGTGGGGGAGATGGAAAATTGATCTTGCACTCTAATACTTAATATTTACTAACTAGAGCCTAGAAGTACAAGGTGTATAGTGTAGTGTAGGGATTTAATTTGATGGTATGTGTGAAGGGCTGCCCAAGGAAGCTGGGGAAAGAAGAAAAGAATTAGGGTAGTTTTCTCCCCCCTTGGTAATAGGAGGAAATTCAGGGAAATTTTCTCCAGCCCCAGCTGCCCTGCCTTTTCCTGCTCTGGCCTAACATAGCTTATGCTGCTGCTCTTCTGGGTACTATTGTAGCTACTCTGGTAAAACACTGACAGAGTATTTTACTACTTTGGGCAATGAGGTGTGTGGTTATTCAGTGGTGTATTGGATGCTGGCAGTAGCACCAGCACTGATGTGGGGAAGTCTGTCTTGCTAATGAGTAGAGGACCCTGCTGTGGGGAGGTTTCTCAGCTACCTAATACTAAATTCCCTAGGGAATGTTCAGGTAGAAGCTTTAAACCAACCTTTCACAGTGAACACTGTGGATTGTAAATGGATCTATAAAGAACTGTGTTGGTCTCTACTTAAAGAATTGACATCAGCAACATATTTGGGGGGCTGAGCGAGAATTTTTACAAAGACCAAAAAGAAAATATATTTCTCTTAAGTGCTAATTTTGTACTTGAGTCTGCTACGTTTCAACCTTGCAGACGTGGGTCATGCAGCTCTTGTCTTGGGCTCCATTCCTGAACCTGTCCCATAGTGAAATCCCCTTTGCTCAGCCGTGCGGGGATGGAGTCCGCGTTGTGCCCCGGGAGTTCGTACTCAGATTTGCGGGGAACTGATGCCCCCTGCTGGGTACCGGGAGCTGCTCAAACCCAAACCCCCGGTTTCAGAATAGGATAATGTGTTCCAAACGAAACTCCCACTAAGAGTGGGCAGTTTAATTGCAGTTGTTCACACTACCCTACATTTTTTTCACATGTGCTTGAAGGAGGGCTGGTAATTTGGAATCCAGTGTCAGTGAGAGAATACAAGAGCAGTTCAGGTTGCAGTTTCCACACTGTTCAATATTAGATGAGACTTGTAATAGAAGATTGGTAAATACAATTCTTTCAATAAACAGTCTCTCTACTATTTAGAAGTCTATATAACTTTAAGTTGGAGGAGACTGTGAGCCTGTTTAAATAAAATTGTCATCAGTAGGATATTGACTGGTTAGTGGTCAGTATAAAGGTGAATAAAATTTTAAGAACGTTTGCTGAAGGATTATTGGGGAAAATTACCTGGATCAGAACGGACAAGCTCCTGCATGTCTGTACATCCTATGTTACACTAAGAAATAGTTTGAAAAATTCTGAAACTCTGCATTTATTCAGACGCAAATATGATCAAAAATGTGATTTTGATTCTAAAGAGAAATGAAGTAAATCAAGCTGGAAATTTATGTTTGTTTGAGAAAAGTTGTGGCTGTCTCTGTCACAAAGTAAACGACATGTTCACTTGAACACCATCTCTGTGTAGCTATGTCACTGGGAGATGTCAGTGTGAGCTGCTGTGCAATTGTCTCTTGGTCCATTCTTGCAATAGGAAACACCTATTTTTAAAGGGTAGAAGGAACATCAAACTAGTTCTAAAATCGGATAAAAAAAATTATTCACCTTAACTCAGTTTTCTTTTTTTCCTTTAGAGGCTTTAATTCTGAATTTATAAAATCCTGTTCTTTGTAGTTGATCCTCTTCCTCCTATTTATGATGTCTTGCATGGCCAGCTGAGAGATTCAAGCCTCCTCATGTTAGTTTCCAACTTATAAACTCAAAACAAATGTGTCTAACGATAAGGTTATAGTGTGTCTCCCAAAAATAAATGCCTTTGTAGCATAGATACTAAAAACATCACAGAATCACAGAATAGTCATGGTTGGAAAGGACCTCTGAGATCACCAAGTCCAACCATTAGCAAGTCCAAGCTTCTCTGAGTTAATTACCCAGCAGTACTATGTTGTATTTGAGTATTTATGTTCATTACTTCAGTATTAACAGGAAGCATCCCAGGGCATCCTTTGAAAACTTTGAGGCCCACTAAAAAGGGGGAAAAAAAGGGGAACACCCTATTTCTGCCAGGAACCCAAACTTCTGTGGTAACGCTCACAAGGTCCACAGAACTCTTACTGACTTCAAAAGATGTTAAATTTGACATTGTTCTAAACGTGAGGTGAATTTTGCTTTGTGTGAGAGAAACCAAACTTGACATGATCCTGAAGATAAAAATCTGGAGCTTCTGTTCAGTAAGCTCAAATTGATCAATGGGATACGTCTTGTTCATAAAGGTTATTTTTTGTCCTATTTTGTCTTTTGAATAAGTAACTTTTGTCTAGGAATTGACTTCTGCAATTACTACCAAAAGGCAAGTTTTGACAGTAACTGGGATGTGTCTGTAGGCTTTTCTCTTCAATGTGTGCAGAGACTGAAGTGCTTATTATACCTGGTTATGAACTTTGGCTTTACAGAAGTAGTTGTTCTTTTTGCCTATGAAAGAACAGACTTATTTAACAGGCCTACTTGTAGAGTAATTCTGAGAGATGGGGAACTACACAGGCTATTGGGAAAAATATACAATGACTTCTAGATGATGATAGAAGAGCTGATGTACTGTGATGCTGGGGTAAGTTTGTGTGGTGTTTATTAAAATATACAGAACAAATGGAGACATTCATAGCTGCAAGGATTTTAAATCCAGAAAGATGTTCATCCATTGGAAGAACAGCCAATGCTCTGACCAAAAAAAGGACGTTTATTTTTGTTGCAGATTTAATAAAATGTAGTGTAAGATAATGCTTACACTTCACAAAGACCAGCAGAGGTCAGCACAACCCCAAGCATAACTTTGGATTTTAGTGATGTAACTTTCATGAGACATTTCAGAAAAGAAAATACTCCAAACAAATAGCAAGATTATACAACTTCATCAAGTCTTCAGAAAGCAACAGTTAAAAAGTATTCTTGAATAAATGTGACCTGATAAACATGCACCTAAGATTTCAATTACAAAATATCTTTCATAAATCTTGTTCTATTGTAAAACTTTGTTCTGATGATAGATACTGAATCCACCCACTTAATTCAGCTGTGGGGTTGGTTTGGTTTTTATTGGTATTAGGGTTTTGGTTTTTGTTTGTTTGTTTGTTTTCTTTGGCTTTTGTTTGGTAACAGACACTAAAATTAATTTCAGCTGCATCTAAACATTTACCTTAAAACCAATAAAAACTGAAAAGAACCCCAAAACCCAAGGCTGTTGAAGTACCAGTCCAGACTGATAACTAATTACAGACTGAGAAAAAAAAATACAGCAAAATTATTTCAATTGTGTTATACAGAAACCAAAAACCAGTATCATAATTACATACTTTGACATGTTTTTCATTGCCTTGACAATTTAGTAACACTTTTAACAGTGAGGTCTGAATTCATAAGGATAACTTGATCTCAAATCCCAGGGACTTGGATCTGAACTCTGGTATGCCTTTGAATCCATTTAAGTAAGCAGCATTGAATTTATCAGATATAGTTGGGGAAATCTGTAACACAGATAGCATTCACTATTAATACTGGACAGAGCTTTATCAATACTGCATGTAAATTCACTGGGAACTTTGAGTGCTTACCATAAAAGATTCAAAACCACAAGATCCTGAACTAAAAAACTGAGGGATTCATGGACATGGTACATTCTAAACACAGTATATGGAACAATAGTGAGTGGCTCAGGATATGTCACAAAATTGAACACTTTGTAATTTAATACAGTGAAAGATAATGACAACTTATTTGGATGGCTGCTGAGACTGAGTACAAGGTGGCATGAAGTGTGAAAAGACAGCGGCATGATTAAGAACAAAGAAAATGAATGTGAAAGTAACTACATAATCCTATGGGATGTGAGAAATTCCAGTGGCTTTCAGCAGACCAGTGAACAATAAATGTGCTGTGCTTAATCAGAGGACAGAATATACACCCAGGACATACATTAGCCAACATGCTTATTTCTAATAATTTCTCCTCCTTCTATCTCTATTTGCTCGTAGAGCCACTTGCGGTCACAGCGACATTCAGCTCCACACTTGCTGGAGCCACACTTGGGGCAAGCGTAGAAACACCCCAGGCAATCTTCATCAAGACAATCACAGAGATCCATCCCACTGTAAAGCAGCAGCCCCTGGCTGTCATAGACTTTACTCTTGGCTGGTATAACTTGCCTGCATGGTGGAAAAGAACAGTTATTTCCATGGTACAAAATCCACCTATTTTGATGCCGTAGGTTGTGGACAGAAGTTTGCTTTCTTCAGGTGTTTATTTTAACACTCTGTTAATTTGAAAGATGTATTTGACCACATCTCTCAGTCCCAGTTTTATCACCACACAAGTGTTTTTGAAATAACTTCAAAAACGGGAAGTTGTTATTTCAATAGCACACTTGTTCAACCATTTATGAATGCTTGTAGTTACGTGATGTAAACTTCAGATTCAGGCATCTTTCAGATGATGTGAAATGCTCCCTTAATATACTTTCATTTTGCTAACGGGTAGCTCTGATTTTTGAAGGTAATGCAGATTCATTTAGAGTGTGCACATCTTAAAGTATTTTAAATGCTTTAATCATTATCTGTCTCTAACAATTTGTTCAACTGCAACATCACAGAAAGACTCTGGAAGTCACCTTGTCTGGCTCTGTGTCCAAAGCCAGGTCACCTCAAATGAGGTTGCTTAGGGCTCCATCTAGTTGAGTTCTGAGTAGATGTAATGTCATAGATGATTCTGATCCAGTGTTTTACAAGATGCACAGAAAGTTTTCCTAACATCAAAATTTCCCTGGTTACAACTTCTACCTAAATTGAGTAGAAGAAACCGAGAGGGGAAAAGGATGTGTGGTGAGCAGCAGCTCTGGTGTCTGTTTCTGTCTTGTAGGGTTAAACTTAGGTGGAGAGCAGGGGAAAGGTATTAATGTTCTCTTTCTTGTGTGTTTGAACAATGTTTTACGACTACTTAAAGCTGGGACCTCTATCACTCTCTTCTGATAACCAGACAGAACTAGTCCAAACTTCACTGGGAAATGAGACAAAATTCAGCTGCATAAACCTTTCTCACCTGTAGATAGTGTGATTTTAAAACTAGTCAGACTAGAAGGCTGTAATTTGTTATCTAGTGGTATCCAACTTGGACACTAACTTCCCTTTTAAAAAAGACCTTATCTTCCTAATTTGCACACCTTTCTTTACAAGGCAGCAGTATAAGCTTCTTGAAAGATAATAATAGAAATACTTCGAGTGTTGCCCACTTGATTTTACTGTACTCAAATTTAGTCTGAGATTTTTAGTTTGAGTGAATTAATAGCTTAATTTATGATCTGCATAGCATTGTCATGCCTTACCAAATACTTGTATTCTAATTGCCTGAAATATGAACTATATCCTAGTAGTTTACCTTTGGTTTTCCTCACCTCAGTAATGATTTTTAACATCCTCAAAAGCAGAAAACATGCAGAGCAGCTCACCTGTCTGAACTAATTGATGCATTTTTTGATTGCAGTCGCCTTTTTTCCCTCTTACTGGTCTCAGGAGTAAATTCAGTCTGTCGTCCTGGATTAGCAAACTGTAGAGACTTTAAAGCTTTAGCTGTACGTCCCTGAACAAAGGCAGAAAATCTCATTTAATTACAAATACAAACCTAAATTAATAAGAAAATATTCAGTTGAGTCAGGATATTGTAGTAACTTGGGTAAATTGTTCACCTCAACTCTGAGCACTGGATTTCCCAGGAGAAAAGTCTTGAGTATTAATTTTTTTAATACTGGAAAACTGTCCCAAGTCTCAAAACCCAACACTACAAGCTGTATAATAGTTTCAATCAATGCTTTCAAACTTCACCCCTTATCAGTCTCCTAATCATACTGACATGCAATTGGAAAGCACAGCTGGGCAACCCTTTTCCAGGCTGAAAGGGACAACAGCTCCTAGAAGGCAGTTGTGCTTTGCCACATCAGCAGTCTTGCCCATTTGGCTGCCCACACTCCTCCCAGTCACCTGCATACACCTTGAACAATGCAGCAGTGCACAAGCTGTATTCAAACTCAGCACTCCAAGCATATCCTCTGACACCACCTTGTTACTGGCCCTGAACAAAATGCCATGGCCTTTGCAGCTCAGACACCACAAGAGTACACTTAATTCATCTCAGTGCTGGCTCACTTGGTAATGAGCTGCTAGACAAAGTAGATTTTTTTTTTAAGCTGAACAACCTTAGCAGTGTTCAGCTTTAAACTCAAGCCTGTGTTTTAGCAGGGATTGAGTAACAGTTTAAAATACCAGCAGCAGCCTGGTATTTACATGAACATAGGATTTGTAAGACACCCTAGTTCAGATTATTTGAAATTAAAAGCAGTAACATTTAATTTGGGAAAAGGATTTTTTTTTAACGTACTTGAAATAACAGTTCAAATGCAGTAAATTCCTACACATCTAAAAGACTACACCCTTTTATATTTCTAGATAAAAATTTAGTTCCTCTAGGTAGGGCTTGTATGAAGCTCAGTTCCAATATCTTGCAGCACTTAGAGGGAGTGGGAAAACTGCTCTATTTACATACATCTGGATCAAGTTTTCTTCTTTGACGATCTTCAGATTCCACATCCACACTTCCATTTATTATCTGCATACATTTGGGACAAAGCTTCCAACCAGGTACAAACTGTCTTCCAAACTTGGCACTTAGAAAAGTTGCATCATCTAAGTCAATTGCACGCAAGTTTTTCTTTGACAGTTTTCGGTGTATGTTAAAAGGATCACAACAAGATTTTTGTAAGTCTTCAAATCTTTCAATGTAAATTTTTGCATGGTGGAAGCAGATTGTATTGTTCTCTGAGAAGGTTATGCCAGTCCGTAGCTGCAGTAGCAGGAGGTCAGATGAAGATATATCTTGCTTAGTCTTGAAGCCAGTGTGCCGGGTGTAATAGGTCTTATGGCATTCATTGGTAGCTTGAAGCTGAACTCCAACTGAACAAGGATCCATCTTACTTTATCCAAATAACTTATTTCACTTATTTTGCTTGAAATTATTTTTTTTGTCTTTAAGTAGTTGCTATGAAGATCACCCTAGAGAAAGCATTAAAATTGGTCAGATTTGTGCTGCAAACCTTTTATCTGTAAGCTTAACAGGCCAAATTTAATTAAAAAAAACACATAAAGAATGTATAGCCTTCCAGTCTAAGACTAAAAATACACTGAATTTAATCCTGAAGTTAAACCATGCATCTTAGATTCCTTTCCTTTTCAAGCCACAACTACAAATTCAATGTTCAGTAGCATTACTTTCTCAAAAGCAACCTGGAAGCAAGGTATGGGGAGGATGAACAGCTCAGAGAGCTGCCTGCTCTGGTCATCAGTTTCCTGGGGGCCTCTTCCCTTGGCACAACCTTTGCTGGTTAAGCCCAGTTGTGAAGATGGCCCACAGGAAAAGACTGCTGACAGCTAAACAATTCACCCAGCCTAATTCCAAGTAGTTTCTAGGAAAAGCTGCTGGCAGTCAGCAGCACGGGCTGCCTGAATGACTGCTGGCAACTCACATTCAACAGCACATCCCTGTGCTGCCAACACAGAATCAACCTCTGCCTTTTCAAGGAACAGTCTGTGGCACACAGGACAGGTGGTTCTAGGTGTGTGCAGTTGTGGTCCTTGCATGATGCTCTCTCCAACTGAGTGCCACATCTGTCTGATGTAAATACTGGGCAGGTATTTAAACCCAACAACCAAACACAAATCTAGCTACTGCAAAGTGGTCTCATACCCATGCCAAAGTTTGTTGCAAATCCAATGCTGGCCCTAAAATATGAGCCTGAACCCACTCTGCACTATTTTCTACAATATAAAGGGAAAATTTATAGCAAAAGAAATTGATTTGTTCTAAAACCTCTGAGAACCTGAAGTACAATGAATACAATGGGATCTTATTACATGGAGCTGGTTTGGATTTGTACTGAAAACAGTGTTGATACCATGTTGATGTTGTACATATTTTGTGTGCTGAACAGCACAGGAACAACAGCAAGGCCTTTTTTCTTTCTCACTCTGCCCTGTCAGTAAGTAGATTGGGGGTGCACAAAAAGTGGGACACAGTTGGGACAGCTGACACCAACTAAGCAAAAGGATATTCCATGCAATACTGATGTGATCATCAGCAGTAAAATGGGGAGGGGAGGCTGGCATGGGGGTGCTGCTTGAGAGAACAGCTGGGCAGTAGTTGGTTGGTGGCAAGTAATTATTTTAATATGCACTACTTGTTTTTCTTGGGCCTCTGAGTTTTATTTTTCCCTGCTTTACAATTTTTAAAAAACTACTAAACTGTTTCTAGCTCAGCCCATGAGTTTCTTTGCTATCTTTGATAGGCATCT
Source organism: Calypte anna (assembly GCF_003957555.1). Lineage (NCBI taxonomy): Eukaryota > Metazoa > Chordata > Aves > Apodiformes > Trochilidae > Calypte > Calypte anna. The sequence goes on along the minus strand of NC_044250.1, from coordinate 5,817,963 downwards.
TTTTTGACAGTGGGCTATACTACCTGAAATACCACCATAAACAAAGCCAAAGAAGACCAAGCATAGCCCCAGTTTCTCCTAACAACTGTGTGCTGGTGACATAAGTATCTCATCCACTTGATTTGGAAAAAAAAAAAAAATTTAGAAAATTATTCTTCTCCCTTTTTCCTTTTTAAAGCTTTGGGTTGGAAATAGGAGAGAGCTTAAAAAAACCAAGTATTTCAATGACTTGTGACTTTTATTCACACCTGCCAAATAACGAGTTCGTGTTTACTGCACCAAATACAATAACCCAAAGCAGAGGGAAGTGAGGGGAAAAGAGGGAAGATGAGTACATCGGGGCCACCCGAGCAGGCAGGAAGATCCGTCACCGGTTTTCTAGCTCCTCGCTGGTGGAGAGGAGGGATGGCGTGAAATGGGGAAACAGCCCAAGGAAAAGCACAGCCCTGAAGCCCCGTGTGCCTGAACCCCCTGTGCCCCCCTGCACCCTGCACCCAGCCCGGCGGGAGGCAGGACAGGAACCTTTGGCGGGCCGGGGGCAGGGCAGCAAGCAGCGATCCCGCCCGCCGCCGGGAAGGGCTCCGGGCAGCCAGGCCGCGGGCCCAGGCTGCTAAAGGCTCCTCGCAGGCGCGGGGCCTGGCACGGACCCGCCGCGGCCCGGCTTCCTCTCGGCCCGGCCGCAGGAAGCCATCCCCGGTACCTTGCTGTGGAATTTGTCCCGCCGCTGCCCCAGCACCCGCCTTCCGCGCTGCCCCCGCGACACCGCAGCGGCTGCAGGCGGCCATGAGCCGCAGCGCTCACCACAGAGCAGCGGAACCGCAGGGCGGCACTTCCGGCTGGGACAGGAGGAGAAGGCGCCCGGGTGACCGGGAGAGGGGCGGGCGCGACGTGGTTACCTCAGCGAGCACGCGCTGTTACCTCAGTGTGGGGGAGCGCGCAGGGGCGAGGGAGGGGACTGAGGCAGGAGCGGGAGCGACCGACACCGCCCTCATACACCCCTCCTCTCCCTTAATACCCCCATCTTCTTCCCGCACACCCCTCCTCTTCCCTCACCCCCCCCTTTCACCCTCCCCTCACGCACCCCCTCCCCTCACACACATCTCCCTCATCTTTTCCTCTCATGCCCCCCTCTTCTTCCCGCATACTCCCCCTCTCCTCTCACGCCCCCCGCCCCACATCCTCTTTTCTTCCCACGCACCCCCCTTCTCGCCTCACATCCCCCCCTCATAACCCCTGCTTTTATCCTTTGGTGCTTGGGGGAAAAAGGGCCGGGGAATGGTGTTTTTTTCGGGGGCTCATTGCATCCAGCTAGTTAACATGGGAGAGGCTTGTGGTGGTGTTAGGCTAGGGAGTCAGCATTTATATTTTCTTCTGCACAAGTTTCTCACCACACTATTCCGTCCTCCCCTCTGCCAAAGTCGGTGCTAGCTAAGCTGTTAGCCTACTTTGAATAAAACAAAAATAGAGGAAAGATGTTGCTTCATTTAGAGCAAAACAAAAAAACACCCCAGTTTCTTGATCATTAGAATGTCTCTCAAGTCTGTTTGCTTTTGTTTGTTTGCTTAAATTCTAAAATGTTTTCAGGACACTGGACCTTTCCAGGGAACAGGTATGAAATTTCGATTTACTTGCTGGGATAGTGATGCCACACCCTACTTATTCTTGGAGTTTTTGGAACAACTAATAACACAGGTGCTGTAATAAGTACTTACATTTCTAATACTGATTTCAAATCGCAACCATGTTAGGGATACCTAAAAGAAAGCCTTAAAAAAAAAGTTGAATGAGAGTAATTTTCTCTGTCGCTCTCAGGTTGTTCTCTTCCCAACTGGATTAAACTCAGATGTTTTTAGAGGATGTGACTGGTCTTTCCAAACATCTTCAGAGACAAGGATACCCTTTTCAAAGTGTTGCCATTCACATAAATGAGATGTGACATACAGACTTGTGCCTGTGTTACATCAGTTTATCACAACCCACTAACATTAACAACAAATTAAAACTACCTACTTTGTCATGCTAGAGGCTTACATTCCCTCCCTAATCATTAATAACTAAATAACTCCTAATGCACTTTCCAGCAGATTTGCACTGGATGGTAATAGTAAGAAAACTGTATTCTAGTCAGAGCAAATACAGGAAGGCATGGCATGAACCTAAAAAAATAATGAGCCATAGAAATTAGTAACAACAGTGAGTAATCCTGTATCCATTACTTGGGGCTTTACACAGCTGATGGTGATGGTACTGTAACAGGTGACACCTCTTTTTAAACAAATAAAGGAGTTTGGGATGATTCTAAAATAGTGATCAGTGCAATGGAAGCCAGGCTTGATTCACCCTAAATATTTGTGTCTAGATCTAGGTGATTAAAGTTGTAATTCAGGCAGCTTTGGGGCTTGGTTTTCACTGGAAGTGTTCACAAGCTGAAGCTATGTCAGAATCTTGGATTGGGCAAATACTAGCCAAGCCTGAAAGAAACTAAATTTACTTTAAAGTGCAAAACAACTGGCTTGAAGTATGTGGCCAGTTTAAGGGACAAAACTTAAAAATACCTAACTTTCTTGATGCCTAGCAGTCGTTCTTTATGGCTCTGATGTATTTTTGCCATTAGAAAGATAAAATGAGTGTAATGAAATACTGAATCCAACTAAGCACAAATGTTAGACACAGCATGAAAGAGCTAAAGCAGCCAAGCGGGAGGTTTTCTCTTGCAGTATGTTATTCACAGCAGCTTTTGTCAATACTGGTAAAGAGATCAGTGAAAGAATGTTTCCAGGTAGAAATACGATTTTGAAACCATAGCCCTTTAAAAAGCAAATATAAATCAGGATGTCCTTTCATCTAATTTGATACAGCACTGCTGAAATAGTTGTCTGAAAATAATTAAAAGCCTTTGGAGGTCAGAAATAAATCTATAGTTGCTTCAGGAGATACCCAGGGTTCTAAAGCACAGGAATGTAAGGCTTTAATCGGGATGTGACAGTGGCAGCACGTAGGCTGGGCCATTTTCTGTTTCTCTGTCTGACCGTTCAAGAAAGCCATTAGAAACTCCATATATATTGCTTAAGTGTTACATTGGCTGAGTGGTGACAGAGGGACAACAAAATCCTATCATTCAAGGAGGGTTCAATACAGCTTCCTCTACTGACTTGTACTGCTTAGGATGAAATGTGTGGGATTAATGAAGGTGAATAATTCATGAGAGGAGATATTTGAGATACAGGCTATGACACCAATTTGTATTAAATAAATATAGGAAGAGCAGTGAGGTGTGTGTCAGTCTGTGAGGCTGATTGTACAGGGCTAGATACAGATTTCAGGTTATCCAGGTGTTAACTTGTAACAAGTCTGCCATTCATGGATTTAGACTGGTTTGGGGTGATCACATTAGCTTTTACCTAGGTAAATGGAATTGTTCCTTAATGGGAGACAAGTCTTGGGTTTTAGAGTAAAAGAATTCTAAATATGGAAGATAAAACCTAACAGGATCAATAGCTATGCTAGATATGGTAAAAATATTCTCATATTTTCTCATGTTTTGATAATACTGCATCAGAATTTAAATTTGTTTCCTTGCCAGTGCAGGTAGACTCCATACACCATTTTCATACCTAAGTGCATCTGAACACTCAAAGCTTGTGCTACAAAGGAATATGTATATCAAGGTAATTTTTAATGGATTTTGTGTTGAAGAGTTGTAGAAGTCACGCTCTCTGAATACAGTTTTGGACTGCTTGCTAAGATTCAGTGATTAGTGTGTGCCTCAGTTCATTCACATGTAAAATTGAATTAAGTGTTATTGACACATAGCATAATTTAAAAATTGCCATGTCTTTCTGCTGCCCTGATTTTCCAGAATTTGAAGCAGAAAAAGATTTGTTACTGACATGCAAGACACTGGGATAAACTCTGAAGAAAGATGATAAACAGTGTGTTCAGTACTGTACAAATTCCAGGTAGCTGAATTCAATTTCAAAGACAATCAAGTGAAAGTTTTTACAGGAGAGGGCTCCTTAAGGAAGCACGAAAAGTATGTCTTTTGGTAGTTTTTCCTCTGGGAGAACTACCTGGGCTTTGGTTTTTGTAACTTTGCCTTGCATGTGAGCAGCATTGTTTTAAGAGCTCACACTGAAACCGTAGGAAACTTCCTACCTAATAGAGTAAATCCTAAGATGTGTTTGGGAGCTGCCATTCTTCTTACGCCTGTTTATTCCCTAAATGCTTTGGGGAACTCTTCCTCCTCCTGCTCAGGAGAATTCTTTCTTTCATGACTGATCATTACAGTCTGAGGGTAAGTATTAGCCTGTTTAAATATTGCTTGTGGAACAAAAATTTAAAAAATATTAGTTTGCAGAAAGATGAAAGAAAAGCACCTTGGAAAATTTATTATGTTGCCATGAAATCTATGTCTTGTTTTTACCCTTTACAAGCACCCATGATCTCATCTGAACAACACTTAAGTAAATACATCTTATTACCAATGAGGGTAAGTGCTGATTTCATACTTTTGCCCCCACAAACTCAAATACAAGCATAAAGACATTCACTAAACCATAAACAAAGCTGTAAATAAGTAGCCCACATGACTTTTTCCCTGTAGAAATGTGATGCCAAGTGCACCATTTTATCTGAGAATCATCAAACTGATTTGAAAATAACAATCTTTAAATGTACCTTTGGATATTTTGTAACATGATGGTAACTTCTATATTGTAAGATATGGATATAAAAGCATGCATATGTTGGCTAAATAGCTTTTTGGTTGTGGTTTGTTTTTATATTAATTTGACGGTATTATAAGGAATATGGATGATTTGCAAAATTTGCATTTATGTGTTGACCAACAAATGTGGACATGCTGCAATTTTTGAGTAACAGATTTCTACTTTCTGAGGCTGGAAAAGCCCTAAAATCCCCTCAACTCTTTGATTCTCATTGTGTCACATAATCTGCTGTACTGGCATCTGACTTTGGGATTTCTGTTTGGGAATTCTTTGCCCTTTTCTTGATAGTCTTTATAAAACTTATTGCCTGGAACATTCTGGCTGTCTACTCAATGTGATCTTTCTTTTTTTGTGTGAGTTGAGCAGCATTTTGGCTACTGCTTCCTATCTGCTCCTCTTGTCTGAGCAACTTCACAGATGATAGAGCATCACTCTGTTGCTATACTCTGTTCCTTGCTCCGGGGCTGAAGAGAATGTGCTTAGAAACATGGATGTCTGCTGGTTTTTGGAATTGGTGCAGCATCTCTGCCAGTTTTATATCTCCTTTGAAAGCCCTGGTAGATAGCATTTTGTTCTAACATTCGTGTCTCAGATTGTGCTGGTTTTAATGAGAAGTTCTCTGTACTCATCTGTAAAGTTATTACAGTTATTTCTGATTCAGAAAGGAGGGTCAGGAGTTTTTGTGTTCTTAAAAAATCTCATTCAGCTTCTTTCTGGCCTCTCAGCCAGCAATTACTACTTGCACAGACCTAAGGCCAGCTAATGCTTACTGGTGACAGGTTAGGGTGTTCAAGGAATTCAAAATTTGACCTTTACTAAGAAAAATGTCCTCTCCACTCCTGGTTTGATGGAAAATGTCTATTGACAAGGGCTGTAACTGGGGCCTAATTTTGGAAAACCCATCCAGCAGATTGCTAGCAGTGCTTATCAGCCATGCCCTTGAAACTGTTTTGTGTATTAGCTGTAGAGTGAGAAAATTTTTTGCTGTGTTTTTATTGAAGGAAAAGTTTTACTCTGTCAATGTGGTTATACTACCATAAAAGTGTTTCTGCATTTATGGTAACTGATACAGATTGTATTGTAGAAGCAAGTTTTCCAGGGCAAATCACACCTTCCTTAACACTCATCAGCTTGTTATCTTATTGAGGAGGTGCTAAACAGTGTCACTTGGAGAAGCTGAGTGATTTAGTGAAATCCTGAAGCAGTTCAGAAGCACCTAGCAGGATGCAGTGTGGGTTTGTGTTGCTGAGGGCACTTGTGCAAGATTTATTGCTGCAGTTGTGCTGGTGTAATTCATAGGGGAAACTGATTTTAGTGTAGCCTGTTGCTTTAGTGGCTCCCTGCTGTGAAGTCCCTTTGCTTGGTAAGCTTGCTGTTTCTAAGCAAATCAGTTCTACCACACTTCCTCAGTTACACCCATGGAACAGAAAATCCTGAAATGCTTGTGAAAAGCATTGTCAGTGTCTGACTCTTGTGCTTGAGTATCAAATGTGTTGTACAACATCTTATCAGAGTATTGACATGGTATTCACATGGTCTGTGGAGCTGGGTGTATACACAGACCAAAAATAAATGTATCTGTTAGAATTTTTTTTTCCTCAGACCTCTTCTGTTACAGGAGTTGGGCTACACACAAAATTCTGTAACTATTCTTCAATGCTACAGCATTCTGTTCCATGACTCACTGTACAACAAGCTTTTTTATCAACTAAAGCTATGGGAACTGCCATGGTTCCTTGAAATCCTTATAGAAAGGAGACAGTTTCCCATTAAACCTTTACCGAAATCAGGTTTATTTATATCCAATCTGTTTTTACATTACAGAGTGATATTTCTGCCCCCCACCACCCTTCCCCCCCACCAAAGCATGGGAGACAGTTACATTGTCCAGCAGTTTTATAGCCTTGTGACAAATCAGTGACCTAAAAACCCACTGTTGCCCCCTGGATTTCATGCATCATTATGTATTTGGAAAGAAAATGGTGCATTTCTTTGCAACTGGTAGGTCTGTTAGTAGATACCAGCAAACACTGCATTTCAATCTTAATATAGTGGCTTTTGACTTCCAAAAACCAGTACAGACCCACTACATATTTTATTAGTCAGTATTATTTTAAAATAATGTTCAAACAATAAGATTTTTGGTTTTTAAAATCCTCTTTCATTTTGAAAAGTAAACCAGCAAAGCCTCTAATAAATGATGGGAGAAAATTCCAAAGTTTCCCATGCCCCCTCAAAAGCTACCTTAAAACATGTGCAACCTTAGACCAATGTGTTCATGTACTTTAGAATGTCAAAGCCAAACCACTGTAATTATCCAGGAACAAGCAAATTTGTGAGTTCTAATATTGGGAGTAACACCACTGCATCAAGACTCCAGATTCTCATTCTTTAGCATGAACAAAACGATTACCTTTATCTGTTTACCCAGCTTGGTTCTAGTTCATATATTCCATAGCAACACAGTTGCTACTGGCTTTAAACAAATCTGGTTCTTTCCCAGTTTTCATTTTCAAAGGAACAGGTGCCTTTTTTCCTTCTTTTTTTCCTTTTTTTTTTTTTTTTGTCTGTCTCCTATTTTCATTTCTCATGTATGGCATTTAAAATAGTTCTGATGAGGCAAATCTTTTGCTAATGTTTTACTTGTTACTTAATTGCATCTTTACTGTTTGCCACACTGTCAGAGTGACATAGAATTAGATCTTTGTTGAATATTTGGTCTCAAATGATACTTTAGGATTTTTTGTCATGGGCTATTGGTTTAGTGTTTTTTTCTTCAAGACCTTTGAAGAGCACAGCCAAGAACAGGCAATAGCTGAGAAACCATGTTAAAGGTTTGGTAACCAAGATATTCTCCCCATTCCCATCACTTGTGGCCTCCTTCATATATATATATGAGATAAACTGACTACCTGTATACTGGAATTCACACATTGTGTACAGATAGATAATAGAGGGTATCACCTATACTGAAGACCAAATCATTCTCCAGTGTGCTTGGTGTGGTTTTTGGTTGTCCAGCCTGAGGGATGTGTGACAGCTCTTCCCATATCTGGGTTAGTTTCAAAGAGAAGAATGGGACAGTGACCATCTCTTCAGTGCTGATCTGGAAGCTGGAAGCTGCTTGCAGAGCCCACTCTTGGGCTTAAAATGTGGGTAGGAGTGAGTTATGTACATTAAATTTAGTTACAAAGTATTCATAATTTTGTAGTGACATTAACTGTCAATGCTAATGAAGTCTTCTCAGGCTCACGGAGGAGGAAGTTGAAAGGCTGGTATTGCAGGCATTTAAAATGAATATTCTCCTTTCTGTACATGCTTTGTTTTGTTTTGTTTTCCTGTCTTTATTATCTTCCAGCTATAGGAAACAAACCTTTGGGCCATTCATCATCTTGAATCCGGGTCATTTTATGTATATAAACCTATCACTGGAACATTTCCTTATTTGTTCATTTTAATGGACTGTGACCAAAATGTTATTTTCCTTTTGTGTAATTTCCTTTTCTTTTCTGTAATGTCTGTTTATCATGTTTTATATTGCTGTCTTTTCCTTTATTGCAAAGCTTGTACAAATTGTGTTCATGCAGCCTCTTTATGATGAGTCCAATAATGAGTGGAAGAATTTTTATAAGTCTCTGTGACTTTTACTCTAAATGATAAGTATGCTTTTGCTTACTTTCTAATGATTTCCGTGGATTTTGAAATATTAGGAAGTCCTTGGAAAAATCCTTTAGAAAAGTCCTTTAGCATATAAAAAAATCTGTAGTTTTGTGTAACTGTCCTCTTGAAAGTGTAACTCATGAGTGCAATTTTTCATTTGGGCAGCCAAGAGCTACCTTCAAGGGCTACAATTTCCATGTGTCAATTGCTGCATGAAGAAAAAGAAAGAGAGCAAACCCAAGAGGTTGTCTGTTCTGTTATTGCACGCAAATGGATATTAGGAAACCTGTTCAGAAAATGGTCCCCAAAATAGGTAGTGTCATAGGTTGAGTTTCTTCCTCAAAGCTCTACTTTACATCACATATATTTTATCATTTCTCTTTGTTATAATCATTATTATAATGTTGCTCTGTATTGATCTGGCTGGAGAGATGTTTTAAATCTGGATTTTCATCTGAATCTTCTCAAAATGCGGAGAGACCTGAAAGACCCCAGTAACTCATCCTATCTCAGACTGGTGACTTCTCAAGTAAGAGATGTGCAATGGAACAGAGTTTTCTGTCTCAGGAGGATATCTTCTCATAAATTAATGTTTTGTGTATCTATCAGATGTCACTGTGTGCAAGTGCTTTTCTTTTAGTAGCCACAAACTCTTTTGGAATGGTGTAATGCAGTGAAGTACACAGAAGCCTCTGCTTTGTTTAGTGTTTGTTCCCATGAGGTAACTCTTACTCTGCACAGTGTTTCATTCTTTGGGTTCTTCTTTGCTGAGGAGGGAGAAGGAATTTTTGGAAGTGAAATATGTTCACTGTCTGCTATGCTTGATCAGGATTCTGTAATTAGGTCAGACTTGTATTTCACAGTAGTTTTCAGTGCAGTTTTGTCTCTTAGCACTCATTTTATATTTTTTTAATAGTGGAAATACTCAGAAAATCGTGACAAAGATAAAAAATGTAAAAGAAAGATTTTGTGTTTGTGGGAAATTGCCTTTACTCTCCAGATAGCACCATGGCTAACAGAAAAGTGATCGTGTGCTATGTTATAGTCATTTGCATAGAAAAACAGCATATGCTATCCAGTCCTTTTCATACTTTTATGTCCCCAAGCACCAAATGATGTCTGAACTGTCTTCTTTAGGCTCAAACACAAGCAGGCTGATGCCTGTACCACACAGCCCTGTGGGAAAACTTCTTGAGCTTTGCAAAAAAGTAATATCAGCCCATTTGCTTTTCATCTTCAGGGATACTTTCAGTCACAGTGTTGGGCTGTTGTTTCTGTTCTTTTAAACATCGCAGTATTATGAGCAGTAGTGTTTGTGTCAGTAATGTAATGCAGACAGGACAGTTCTGGTCAGTATTCCACAGCTAAGAGACAATTTTTCTTCTGATTGTCATTGCTCAATTTTAAAAGTGAAGAATCAAGCTATAGTATCTCAAATAGAAATGGACAATCTGTAAAATGATGAAGGTTCAAGCTCAGCCTTCTTTTGCATATTGCTCTGTGGCACAGACAGTGCCAGTGTGGTTTTTGTCATACATAAAAAGATAGGCAGTAAATGGCAGACTGGGGCCAGATCTTGTCAGTAGAAATAAGTAATTTGTACCTTTTTTCCACATGAACTGGTCTCTAGCAATGTGTCAGTGCTAGCCCTAAATCCTTATCTACTATCTAAAGTTTTTTTATCATCAACAGTTTTCCTTGGTTCATTACAATGCCTATGGAACCCCCCCCACTGCTTGCACACAGTTTCTTTGTATACACAACATCATTTACCAAGTGAGTACTCTGTGTTTTCTAAAATAGAACAATGTATTTTTTACTGTTCTCTGCTTTCGTTCTCTTCAGATCTTTTCTCCTGTTTCTCTCAAGAGCAGAGATGTTTGTTTTCTACAGGGTAGCTGTTTCAGATGATGCAGTGAGTACTGAATCCTCCGTGAAAAATCTGCAGTCACCAGTGAGTGTTTGCCAGCGTCTTGCCTTCCCCCACCTGGGAGTAGTGTAATGCCATCTTGTGGAGTTGTTTTATATTGCTCTAGATTAAAATGAGTAACAAATTCTGTGGGTTTGGTGAGTATTTGCCTTTCACTTCAGGGGGAGACATACACATTTCTCTTGTCAGAAGAGGCAGTATAAGCCACTAAACTCTAAAGCATTAACGAGAGGAGTAAATCATTCATGGGTTTAAAATAACACAAGGGTACGTATGGACGGTTTGTCAAGGAGGCAATTTAAGGTTCTTGATCAATATGTTAAGTATCTATCTTCATACACCACAGTATCCTTCTTATTGGCATCATAGCAAAGGAGAATTTTAAGGGAAGGCATGAGGTACAGCCAGAAAGTGCCTTTTTGGATGCTTCAATACATAACGCAACAGATAGATAAAGTGCAGAGGTGCTTGTCTGGAATGTTAACAACTAGTGATGGAAGCTGTCATAGCTTTTTTGAAGTCCTCTAAATACATGATGAGAAATGATGGGTAGGAAGGATCAGCCATAAAGAGCCTGAAAGTTATGGCAAATAGCTTATGGTTAATACAATAAAGAAGGAGCAGTCAGGAGAAAGTTGCAATGAGCAATGGCAAACAGGGCTGATGAGTTATGCAGCAGCATTTTTCATAAATCTATTATCTATAAGAGCTCCAGCAAATCATTACTTTTCCAGGCATTTTACTATTTTCTGTTGACATAATCACTGACAAATATTCTCTGTCTTCTTTTTCCTTCTGCCAATTGTGTCATTGTAGCACAATATCACACGGGGTAAGGCATATTCTTGGGAAGTTCTGCAGTTATAACACATATGATGAGGTACCTATATGACACAGATATTTGCAGAGGGTATTTCTTTATAGTACAGATCAAACAGCACTGTGTAATTCTCCATGGAATTTCTCTTGCATTCTTAGCACACAGTAATTGTACCACTCACCTGAGTGAAGCAGGTAAACAGGGAAATACTGTTTGTGTGAACATGAAATATGCCCTCTCAGCTGAGATGGTGTAGTGTGCCTGGTATCTATAGTTCTGTCTATGTTACTCTGCTGTTATTTGATGTTATCCAAATGGACAGTTTTGGAGAATTCAGTTTTGTGTGTATATTTGATTTGGGAGTTTGTTTGGTTTTTTGTTTATTTATGTTCTGTCTCATAAGTGTCAGTCATGTCATTCCCCCTCTCCTTGAATGTGCTTCAGCTATCCTCAGCTAGTTTAATCTTTTAAAATAAGTTTTAATAATTAAATAATCATTCTGAAAGTTCAAGAAGCCTGAATTTCTCATTTATATATGGAATTGATCATATGTGGGAAACTTATACTTGTGATTAGTGGTACCCAAAAGATTCCTCTCAAGATATGACATTCTTCAGTTGGAAAAAGAATTATGCCACTTGATTTATGTGACTTATCACAACTGCTAAGACTGATAGGATTTCAAATATTGAGGCTTTGCCACTTTCCTTTGAAATATTCTGAAACAGTCTGTGGGTTAAAATCACCAGATAAATCAGCTTCTTTGCTTGTTAGCATTCTGTGAGCTGACAAAGAGAATATATTAGTTTATTAATGATCTAGTTACTGATACTGTTCCAAACACTTCTATAAGCTTATTTTCTGAATACTGTATCTGTAAGTGTTCATTCAGACAGTATTAAGACTCCTAGAAAAGACCAGTGGGAATGAAAAGGAAAATTCCCTTCACTCCAGAAGCATGAACATTTTCAGTCTTTCTGAGTGTTTGACAGGATGAAAAAGATGAGTGGAAGATTGTTAAAGTTTCCCTACCTATTGAAATGAAAGGAAACTAATTCCTTATGACTAGTGCTGAGTAACTTTTAAAATAATGTCATAGTATTGTATTAAAGGAGAATGTTGCCATCCCCACTTAAAAGAGTATTTGCCTGGAAAATGAAGACTAGTTTGCTTATAGGCAGGGCTTTTTAAATTTTATTTTTTAAAGAAAAAAATCAGAATATCTGGTACCACAGCTGTTTCAGAATGTTACGGTTATTTAAACTTTTTTTCTGGTGGGATTGAAGCAAGGATTGAGGCCAAATTTTTGAAAAACACTTTAGGCTTTGCTCCAGTCTGTTTTATTGGCTTTTTATTCAGGAAAATGGTACAGTACAGAATCCTTCTGCTTCTGTACAGTTTCTACTTTCTCTGTCTTTTACAGATATTGTATTTACTTTTAAATAATTAATAAAAATAGTCAAGCTATAAAAAACTTAGAACTAAATAAAAACATAGATGTCAACAGTGCTAAAATACGATGAGATTACTATCTGATGACTCAGGTTAGGCCTGTGCCTGGTCCTGTGTTTCCATTTTTGAAGTCTTATACACCTGATTAAAAAAAATACCTGAGGACACATCAATGTACTAAAGAGTAAATTAGATTTAGTAAACCTGACTCATGGAGATTTTAATTTAGATAAGTAAAGCTTTGTTCCTGAAAGTATTGCTTGCAATGAATTGCAATGTGATTTGTTTTGGAAACTCCAGTGTTCACCAGGAAAATCTGTCTGGCCTTGGTTTCCCAATGAATTTTACTTTGGTGCAGCTGCCACATAAAGTTCATTCTCATCCAGGCAAAGCAAAGCATTACTCAAAACCCAAACACAGCTCAATAAATGGCAAAGGCTGTCTGAACTGAAGAAGTGAAAGGGGAAATTATCTTTTGTTCAACATTGAAAGCAGATTTTGCAGACTTTGATTATTCATAAATGCCTTTCTTCTTACATTATCAATTTCATTCTTTTTTATTTTGTGATTCTTACTTCTGTTGAGTCAGAGGTGCAACAGTTGTCCTCAGAATCAGTCACTAAACTGCATTACAGCTGATAAACAGTGATTAATCTTTTCTGTGAGGACGTGCTTAATTTTTGTTAAATGCAGCAAGGGAGGTGTCCCTGCCCATGCAAGGGATTAGAACGAGATGATCTTTAGGGTCACTTCCAACCATAACCATTCTATCATTCTATATGAATCTATTGCTTTATTTTCAGATCAAGAGCAGCAACACATTTCAAATGAATGAGTGGAGTCTAATAATGTTACCAGTCATATAGTCCCTCAAACAGTGGTTTTATGCAGCTTTGCTAGAGTAAGAAATCACAAGGTCCTGAAGTCTCCCTTATCACTTTCCATATGCTTGGGAATGTCACGTTTCTCATTTTGAAGTCAGGGAGCTGTGTATGTCAAAAGCAGAATTGCTGGTTTCTTTTGTGTGGCATACTGGGTTATCAAGAAAGAGAAGATCCTTTTTTTTTGTGCTATTAATATTACCTAGTTTGAGATGTGGCAAATAACCTGAAATTAACACAAGAGTGACATTAGAAGGAAATTTTCTAATGTGAGACCTGACACTATTCCAGACCTCAGTATTAGCAAATATTTAATGGATTAGACATCTACTGAAAGGACATAGACTGAATTATATAAGGGCATCACAAACCCTTGAGTATTCAACCCCTGAAGCATTGAAATGCATAACTGAGGCTTAGTTATTCTGATGTAATGTTGCTCATTTCCAGGCTTGCTCTCATGCTATTTCATTTGTGATCAGTAAAGCAATATTGGTCTATGCAGTACAAGCAAAAACTAAATTGATATTCTTACACCAGAATGCTCTGTAATCCCACTAACAATTCTCTTATTCTTAAAATAAATATTCTAAAATATTGCAGTGTTGAATAGATGAAAATAATTTTTTTTTAGAGTGGTCTTTGTGAGCCTGTAAGTCCATTCCAGACAATACCCTTTCCATTAACTATGGTGCTTTTTCTTAGAGGTGATATTTGGGGCTCATGTTAGGTGAATCTTGGTCAAATTGCTGCACCTTCATTATTGCTAATTAATTATCCAGATATTGAAAGCTGGTTTCTAAACTTTTTAGAGAAATACTTAATAAAATGTGCTGTACATGCTGAATAACCAATCCTGAGCAACTCGGTTGTGCATAGACAGGAATTGTTTTGGCTATACTTTTACATTGTCCCTGAACTAAGTATCACAGTATAAAGTGGTTTCAAGTTCCAGACATAGTAATCCAACCTTATGAACACATCAGATACTCCTAGATCAGGATCTACTTTTCTTAAGGCTAAATTGTATTAACAACACACCTCTGGTATTTATTCAGTGAATTGAAATAATCAATGTGCAGTAACACTTCTTGCCTCTTTCAACTCCTCAAGTTGCCACATAAAAGAAAACAAATGGTTAATGACTGTAAAGCAGAGCTAGTTAATTCTTTCCCTTCCCCACCTACACATAATTAACACTGACATTTGATTTCTTGCAGGTATGTCCTTTCTCAAACCCTGTTCCTGTCTGGTTTTCTGTATTTCCCAGAGACTGGAGCCTTGTAAGCTGCTGTAATGTCTAGCAGTGTAAGTCCCACTGAAAGACCAAGGCTTTGATAGCTATTATTAATAACATAAATGGAAGAGAAGCATGAGATAAATAGAAAAAAATTCTAGATCCCACTGCCTGAGTAGAGGGGGGCCACTAATCTCAAGGCTGCCATGAATTTACAGGTTAGCTGCTTAGCTCTTTTTTTCATAGTTTGTTCTGTAGTTTCAATCAAAATTTTCATTGTATTTTTTAATGAAAATGAAGTGTGCAGCTGAATACTGCGTACTGACAAAGCAAAATGCATTTGCTAAAATGGGAGTGTGAATAACACCATGCCCAATTGTCTTTTCACTTTCCATTTAAATAACCCAAGTTAAGCACAGCCTCAACTTGACATGTACAATCCAAAATCCTGACATTCCCATTTTCTACCTATTGTTTGCAGTTGTCTCTGTCTTAGACTGCATTTGTCTAAGGATTTGGGGGTGGCTAATAAATTCTTATTAATCGCTTGTGTTAATACAAGTAGAGGACACTTACATTTCTATATATAAATATGATAAAAATAGTGTGAGCCCAATCATGTGCCAGAATTATGAAGGGTCAACCTCTTTTAAGCTAGGAGGAATGATTTGCACACTTTAGGCAGGGAATAACAGCTGAGCACAATCAAAAGTGTGTTAAAGTTAATGTTGATGCTTTATTAGTGGCTTCAAGGTGAGTAACATGTATTTCTTTGCCTCTCTGTAAAACCAGGGTGTGCTTTCTACCTAAAAAGACAGTTGGGATTAAGCAGTCTTTTTAATTAGTTGCACTGTGAATACTGCTCTGCACTTTTTGTTCCCATCTTGATGTCTGGAGAGTTTCAAGTACAACTGGCAGACACTTATAAGATCAAGGTCAAACTGTCTGCATAATAAATGGTAGAAAGTACTAATGCTTCCACAGATGTGGTGGCAGAGATGAGTAATCTTTGTGCAATTTATCTATGCATCTGGGTATTTGAAAGAATTAATTAATGACCAAGCAATTAATCTGGCATTGTGTCCCTCAAAGATCTTTAAGGAACAATTTTAAATTTAAATAATTTAAAGTTCAATTTGATGTATTGTCTCTATGCTGCATTCCTTCACCAAGACATTATAGACTGTAGTTTTCCAGGTTTCTTTCTTTTAGGGTGATGCAATAAAAGAAATAATTTTACTTAACTGGGAGTAGATCTGTCCCTTTTAGCTTTTACTACTTCTGAAGTTCATTTCTGTAGTCTGGTGGCTAAAGTACAACATATAATGTCTTGTTTGCAGAGCCTGCCTTTAAAAATAGGATTAATGATGAGTTAAAAAGTTCACTATTGGCAGAATAGTTCTCTTGAAAAGCATTTTGCATGTTGATTTCAATGGAGAAGGTCAGACCCAGGGTAGGAATTTTTTAATACCTACATCTGGTTCTAGTAGAAGTGTTTCTAAAAACTTACCCACCAATTTGGTATGAAGAGTAGAAAGTCAAAGTGAGACTTTCACCTTTTGGAGGGTGGCCATTAATTCATCCTGATGGGGCTAGGCAGAGACCACGGAAATTGCTTAAGTATTTTTCTTAAATAATAATTCAAATAATAATTCGAAGCAGATTTGGACCTCAGGCTACACTGATACTCATGCAAATACCTTCTCTAAAAGCTAAAAGTCTGGAAATATGTTGATGTAAAAGTAAGTTTAGTGAAATGTTTGTTGGTTATTTAATAGAAAGTGAACTTTTAGAAGACAGAGTCAGTCTGTCTTACCAGCTTTCAAAGTCCAAGGTATCTTCAAGTCAGGTGGGCCTTCTCTAAGAGTTTCTGAATTTCTATCACTGGGACTACTGATATTGAAATACTCGTAATCAGTCTAGAGAGCAACAAATAATTATTTACATGTTTTGGAATGGATTTTACTACAGACTAGAATACCAAATCTAATTGCATATCAATGGAGGCATACATTTAAACCCACTGATATTAAAAGCAAGACTTCAGGTGGAACTTAGATGTTTTATGAGTCTTTACTGTAATTGCTTGTAATTAGAAAAAGAAGATAAATGCAGTAAACTTTTTTTTTTGCTGTTCCCCACTGGTCT
This sequence comes from Calypte anna, assembly GCF_003957555.1. NCBI lineage: Eukaryota > Metazoa > Chordata > Aves > Apodiformes > Trochilidae > Calypte > Calypte anna. The sequence continues at coordinate 5,801,108 of NC_044250.1, read as the reverse complement.
ACTGAAGAACAGAAAGCTTTTGGGCATGATAAACCATTTATAAAAAGGCCAGATTTTTGAAAGAGATTTGGAACTCATATCTAGTAGGTACTGGGTACTGGACAGGGGTAGAGAAAGTGTATTTCCAAAGGTTATAATTTCCTTGGCAGGGGCTAGTGTTTATACAGAGAGTACCTTTTTCTTTGCATCTTTAAGTGTCTAGGGCTTGGTTTTTATTTACCTCAGCATTGGTACCTAAGATGTGTAAGAAATATAAATTAAGAGTTTGGAAGCTTGCAGAGATTGGGATTTTTTGCTATGATGTGGTGTTGATATTAATCTCCACTCTTTTGACTGCATTAGTCACAGTTTTAGTTTTGAGGTTATGAATAGAGTCATTTGCAAAGATTAAATGAGGGATGAATTTGTCTGATGGATGAAATGAGACTGTATGATTTTTGTTTCCACATGCAAGCTGATTTGTGTCAGAGATGTGGACACAACTCTGGAGAGGTCCTCATCCTTATAGATTAAGTAAATTATTAAATATAATCTTTATTTTCATCCACAGTCTGTTTTGTTAAAACTATACAGTATTTCATTATTCCATTACTGGTGAGACTAAAATATACCAATCTTTTATTGGGTGAGATTTGGCCATATTAGGCAAATATCGCTCAGATGGGCCAATTAATTGTATGAAAAAAATACTGAAGGGAAAAGAAAATGTGTGCTTGAAACTATAGTGAAGTGGGCAGGTGAATTCTTAAGTTTTTTTTCATTGGTTCATTAAGACATATACAACAGAGGTGCAACAAAATTATTTTTATTATTCCAAAACGAACAACAGACAATATAGGTATTTACAGATTTATGTTGGAAACATACCTTTTCCCATAAATTTTTACTACAATCTAATTCATTCTGCAGTTTTAGTTCAGAATTCTCTCACCCAAAATATAATAATTCCTGATATGAATAATATTAATAGTTTCAACTGAAGGCAAACGGAAATGCTGAGTGAGAGACAATTTGATTTACCTATTACTTTACTGCTTTTAAAACTAGATCAAAGAAAATGTCCATGCAGATTAATCTTATAAATAAAATCAAGAGAACTGATATCTTTCATTAAAAAACACAAAAATTAAATAAATAAAAATATCTATTTATTATAAGAGAGATCCACTCCCTTACTTCCTTCCCCTGACAATTGATTTCATTGTCAGTTTGCTAGTGACTCCTGAATCTTTCACTAGTTGATCTGTTCACTATGAACATGGAGAACTGACTGTCACTTTTCTCTTTGCAACAGTCTTCAAGCATGTAAAAGGTTTCACTAATTCCTCCCCTCCCTCCCCTCCTGCATGTGTAACTACCACAAGTATTTAGATCTTATTTTCCTAAGATGCTTTTTTAGGTCTCTCTCCATTTTTATCAGTCTTCCATGAATTTTCTGCAGTTTTTCAACACCACAAATTTCTGTGTCCAAAGCTGGAAATCACAACTCAGCTGAAGCTCGTGTCATGTTTAGCAGTGGCAGGAGGTTACATCTTGTAGGTTCTGCTCCTTACACTTCTACTTTTCTACAGTGCTGTGATGCTGCTGACTTGTACTTAGCTTGGATATCCTTCAGGTCTTCAGTGCTGAGCTGCTGCTGAACCAGCTGCTCTCCATTCTCTATTTTTGTAGGTGACCTCCTGATGAAAAGCAGTCTTTTAGTTTTCTTAGTAGTTTTTGTCATTCTGTAGGTTTCATATGGTTTTCCCAATAACAGATAATTTTCTGTTCTGATTCAGTGAGTCCTCCAGCTGCTTCCAGACCACCTCAGCTTCATATTGCTCACTGCAGAATTAGGTTGCTGCAGAACTCTGTGTAAACTTCCGTTCTCAAACAGGACTGCTGTGAACTACTTTCAAGCTGTATTATCACACCATATTTGCTCTACTGGAATCAGGTGCCTCAAGATTCATCCCTAAATAATTTATGAGACTGCTATGTTAGTGCTAAAAGACTCTTCATTATTATTCTGTTGTGTTATGAGAGGAAATCCAGTGTTATTGGATTGTGGCAAAAATTTCAAAATGTTTTAAAATGAAGATTTTTACTCAGGTGAAAATAAACAGCTGATGGTTCTTTTATCAAGTTAGCCAGGTGTGAACTAGAGTTCAGGTGACATTTAGTATTTGAACATAGATTTTGGCTCTTAAGAAACATGCTGTTATTAGTTACAGACCCTAACAGCTATATGAAATATTTTGAAAAAAAAAAAAAAAAGAATCTCAGCTGAGAGATGTTTGCAGTCCAGCTGACAGAAGGCAAGGGCACAGATGTTGGTTGGAAGAAAAAAAGTGCTACAAGGCTTATTGAAAATGTGTGAGTTCTGAGGAGAGATGGAAAGCAGGGGCTAATAAAGCATTGGAAGTTGAGTACTTTTTGAAAGCATAGGATAGCACAGAATAAGTTAAGTGTGCTGGGCAGTAGGAATGCAGGAATAACAAGAATGAAGGTGACAGAAGTCGAGGGAAGAAGGAATTGGAAGCAGCATTCTATGAACCTATGAAAAATAACTTAAGGATGGGGTGAGTAGGGAAGACCTAAAGAGAAGAAAAGTGTATTCAATAACTCTCCATTTTGGCCTTAAAAATCTTTGTTTTTATCTTGGAAGTTTCTAAATACCCTTGCTATGATCTTCCACTTAACCCAATCAATACCTTTCCTTAGAAGTGAGCACTGAAAACCAAACTGCCACATGAGTGCCCTTCACTGGTTGCTTCCATTCTGGCTGAAGGAGCAGTAGGATGGCCCAAGGCCCCTGACAGTGCAGTCAGTGGTGTCAGTGTCACAGGTCTCACAGTGGCACTCTGTAGCTACTGGGTAGGAATAAAAAGATTCTGGATGGTTGCCACAGCCAGGGATCTTCACTGTTTCATATACAACCTCCTTGAAGGTGCACGTTTGCTGAACAGATGATACTGGTGGATATTTATATACAGGATCCTGAAAATTACAAGGAAGAAATACTTGTTTTGAAACTTTTTGGATAGAATTATTTTTTATAAAATCAAGGACTAAAACTAATTAAACTGATACAGAATATTGCACTGAGATGAAAAGGATTTGGATCAGGCTCTTTAACTTCATCTAGTTTCTTACATTCCTCCTTCCAGGAGGATTAATATAGAAATTTGTGTCATACCATCACCAGGCACTATTGCACATCATTTGATTTGTAAGGGTAGAGGTGTCCACACAGTGATGGCCACTTTATTGCTTCTGTTTGCAGCCACAAATTGAACACCTGGCAGAGAAATACACTGTAATACTTCCAACTCTAGTTACACATATAAACATAACATTTGCAGCCAGTTAAAGTACTAAATTTTCCTAGCATCTTATCACCGTTCAGCTTGGCTGTGTATCTACTTTCCTGTCAAACAGCACAGCAGTTACTCAACCTTTTATATCAGAAAGCTCATCCTGACTATTTGTGTTTGTTATGGACTGAAGAAATGGATTATTCATACATCCCATGGAATATTTAATACCAGTGCCTGAAATTAAACTTACCCTTGTGAAGCAGTATCCTGAGCACCACGTGGCATTCACTGTAATGCAGAATTCACATTCTTCTTTTTCTACTGCTATGGTAATATTGGTGAGCTGACAGCTATTGCAGCAAATTACTTTCCAGCAGAACAACAGCATGTAACAGTTAACTGTCTTCATCCTGTGTGTAAAGCAAAAGATATATCTATCCTAGAGAAACACATGTATTTGTTTTCAACAGGAATATTTATAGAGACAGGGAGAAACTGAGTCTTCACATAATCCTCAAGTAGTTCTATAATAGTGAGATTTCAGAAACATCAGTGAGAACACAGAATAAAAGCCATTAAGTAGATCTCTCTGTATGGCTATTGTTAAAGCAGCTTGATTTTCCCAAATGACTGAAATGTCTTCAGTCTTTGCAGAATAATAATGGCAGAGTACCATACCACTTTTAGTGAAATATTTTAATCTAAGTTTCTGTATATAGATTGTGCCCTGTCTTTAAGGAGAAGGAAAAAAGAAGCAAGGGAGAGAAAGCACAAAGGAAAATCTATTTTTCAGAAGCAAAGATTTCTAGATCAGGATCTAATGAAAACTTACTTGTGTTCTGCTTGCCTTCCTGGTAATAACTGCAGTGAAATGAAAGCCCTGTGCTTACCTTTTATACTAAATTGTGTGTAACTTATACCTTGAGGATTTGCAGTGTATTAATGCAGCAAGCATTACTTTGGTGTTTGGTGAAAGCAGATTAATCCTCAGCCAGACAGTGAGATCAAGCCTTGTTAGGAGGAAAACTGAAAAGCAAAACATTCTCAGGATATGATGGTGAAGGTTACTGTCACAATGCCTTTTTAAAAATTTCACTGGATTTGATTCAGTGGCATTTAAAAATAGCTGAGCTATTCCACAGTTTGAAAGAAGGTTGACAAGCATATCTAAAAAGTTCAGGTATTTTAACTGTCTTATGTCAGCCCTTAAATTTATAGGCTTCAGGTGCAAGCTGGTCCCAGGGTAATTCATAGAGAGGACGTTGCTAGAGTGTTTCTTGGCTAGTGAACATGTTTTCTGTTTTTTTCAGAGTATCAGCCTTAAATACTTTTCTCTGAATTAAGTCTTACCCAGTGAGCTGCAAATATACTTGTTTCTTGACCTGTGGTCCAAGAAAACTAGTAGGACAAATTTTGCTAAATCATGAGTTAACTCTACTTTTCTTTGCCACCTAAAATACAGCTGTGATTTCTTGAAAATCAGATTTCTGACTTGCTATGTGCAGTCTTGGTTCCTGTCTATAGCATGGTCACCTTTTTCTTAACTTATGTAAGGGAAAGACACTCTAAAGTTGTCATAATGAGCCTCCAGATCCATGTTTTCCATTAGTGAGCTCAGATCAAGTATTGTCATGTTACAGGGAAAATGCTAATATTTTTAACAGGCAAGCATTCAAACTCACCATGAATGCATTCCCTAGTTCATCATGGTAATAAAAGAGTCTATGAATAGACTTCCCCACTCTCTGCCCTTTTCCTGCATTCACAAGTTACTGATGTGTCCTTCCTCACCAGAATTCTGTCAGAGAAATAACTTTATTGAGCTTCACATATCACTTCTGGGGAAAATGACTCACAGTAGCACTGCATTTACTATCATTTGCCCGGAACAGCCAGTCTGCCTTTGTTATGACTGTTCTATTATGGTCAGTCTGACTTTTATAGAAATCCATCCACAAAAGAAAACTAGGCAAGGACACGCAGTTAAAAGCATTTTATCATGAAAAGAAATTCTCACTGGCTTATTAGTAGTCCTGCAGATGGGATACTTTTCAAAATGGCTTTTACAAATGAGCCCTTTAAGTGTCTCATACCTTCCTGTGGTCCTGCAGACTGGCCATCTGTTCCACTTCCCCTACAGTCTGCAATACCTTCATTTGTTAATGAATTTGCTATCACAATAAAATTAGGAAATTATCCTTGGACATATCCTGTAGTAATAACTCAAGCTCTCAATTAAATGCATAAAGAAGTCAAGAGAGCAAACATTTCCATCTTTACTGTCATTGTTTGATAATGGTCTTTCCTATTTTATAGTTTCAACACTCTTCTCAGAGAAGAGTCTCACTTGCTGTATATCACTGGTTCCAGAGATGCCAGAGAAAAGTTGATGTCCATTAGTTATGTCCCTGGGGAGGATCTGGCCATTTCTAAGTCCTCATTTATCAAACAAATTACCAAATAAACTTCATTTGCAAAGGAACAGAAAATATCTAGTCTCTCAGTTGCAGTGATCTGTTTCATAATATGGTTATTCACTAAACCCATGGTTATTCATTATACCCATAATTTCACACGTAGAGTGCAAGTTTAGCACCTGCTGTACTGTTACTTCCCTTCAAGTTCCTTGTTCTGGCCCACTCAGCCTTCTCACTTTTGACAATGGGAATTGGGGAAATCATTCTGATTAAAAGGAGAAAAAACAACCTCTCTTTTACAGCATTGCTGTTAATCCCTGTCAGTTTGCTCCACAAGGAAATGAACAGCTGTAGCAGTGTGACTGAGGGGACTGACTGGGGAGTGGGATGAGGGGGGAGGTGAACAGGAAATGCTTTACATCATGTTCTCACTGAAGAGTTCATGAAGACACATTGTAAACAGAGGGCAAACTTTTTACCAGAAAGATTTTATCCAGAACTGACTTCAGGGATGTCTTTTCCTGTAATCATCAGTTTTAGGTGGGTTCTTCAGGCTCTGCTAAATTTTTTATGTGTGGATATATGAATAAGCATTTTTGGGGAATAGGAAATGGAAACTAAATAAAATAAGCACCGATCTGCTATCTAAGGAGTGGTGATTTGGTGACCTGTTAGTTGGTTGATTTTGGTCTTGTACCTTTCAGTAGAATGCTGTGCTGAAGAAATTACTTCTTATGATGGGCAAGATGCTATGTATGTAAGTACAAGTTTTTCTTAGTTCATACCTCTGGGAAATGTTTATATACTAACTATGCCATACTCCTTCCAATTTATGTTCTTATTAGATTTCAAAAAAAAAATTATGGTAGTTGTGAAGGGAATAGCGAATGCTTTGTATCCAGAAAGCCATAATTTTCATATATCTGTTAACACTGCATGTAGGGTCAGTGTTACTTAATTCTGTATCTGAGAAATAGAAATGCTTTTCATTTTAAATGGTTTCTATTTCATTTTAGGAAATAATGTCAGAGGGAAGAACACTTCCTCTTCACGTGCTACAACAGCTTTTAAGTGTTAAGTTGTGATTTTATCTATCTAGTTCTTAAGCAACAGTACCCATCCTACATTTAACAGTCACTGCTAGGTTTTTAGGCTGAATGCCTAAGGTGTTGCCCACATTGTCAGAGAGGAAGCAGTGAAGCCAAACTCCTGGGATGCTGTGGTGGTTTATGTATACAGCCTGGGTAATTAAAAGATACTGCAGTGTGTTTATTCAGAAAGATTCATACTGTGTGTGCTCTGTTCACTCTTGGAGCTAGCTAAGCAATTCCCAGATCTGGAATGCTTTTGCTGTTTGGATTGCAGCAAAGGACCCTCAATCTCTTCCTCCACCTTTCTCTGCTAGCTTCCTAGTGGGTCGACTGCAGAACCCAAGCTCTAGCAAGCCCTGTGAAAGGGCTCAAATTGCTGCAGAATCCTATGACTGCATTAGGATTAGAAATGGAAGAGTTGGATTGGAATGGCTAGTGCTTGAATGATCAGGACCTCTATCAATGGAAATTGCTGAATTCCTGTTGGAAATCTGGGTGATGCTGTAGCAGGAGATCTGTCATCCACATGGACTGGGAACAGGAGGACAGGGAGTCCTGTAGGTGAAAATTCCAACTTTTGTGCAAGTCACAGTGAGCATCAGGTTCAGGTGCCTGTGTCAATGCCTTAGTGACATCTCGGGGAAATAAAAAGCTTCTCTATATTGCTGCTTTTCTGTATCTTATGGCTGTTTCTCCTGGATTGTTTACACTTTTAAGCCAGCAAGCCATTGTTACCACTGCTGCCACAGGAGAGCACTTGGTCTGCTATTTCTAATCTTGTCAACCAGAAGTGCTGTGGCTCATTCTGCTGTTTCCTCTCTAGAAGTGAATGCTCACTTCTGTTTGTGGTTTGGATTTGTGTTTTGGGTGCTCTGTTTGCTTATTTTTTTTTTTGTTAGGTGCGGGATTTTTTTTTTCTTTTTTTTCTTTTTTCTTTGTTTTGTTTGTGTGTAATATAGAACTGAAAGCTCTGTGTTTCTTATGCCCTAAACTAATGAAATTTCTTTCTTTAAGACAACCGGTGGTATGGCTGGCAGTTCTGTTCCTCTAGGTTGTAAATCTGCCTTGCTTAAAATAAGGTAGTTTAGATCTTTCAGAGAACTTCAGCATCTCTAAAAATGCTATTGGAAACCTTGGCTATATATGTGCAACTCATCCACCAGGAGTAATAAATCTGACTCTGTCCTGATAGTACATGGGTTGAACCTTCTAGTGGAAAAAACAGTGTCTGATATAAAACACAAGTCTTATTGGTAAATTATACCAGCTGCAGACTAGCTTTAACTTGTTATATATTGTTTTAAAAGTGTCAAGAGATGTGGCTTTAGGTTTGCTAGTTTTATGATTGCGGTTATGTTTCAGGTCTTGTTAAATACATATCTTACTGGGAATAATAGTTCCTCCATCTGAAATGTGTTTCTCATTGAAGGCATGTTTAAGGTGCTTAAATCCATGATGTAATTAGATTTTCTGTGGGGTAGAAGAGAGTGAATAGTTGGTTCTCTGAAGTTTGGAATTGTGCACTTCCATGACCATCATACTGAGTGGGAGGTGACTTGTCATGGCATTGCCCCTCTGTGTTCCTCTGGGGTATTAAAATTATTGAAAAGACCCTGATTTGGGTAGCTGGGCACTTGTTCAATACATTTTTTGCTGACACTGTTTTTCTTTCCCTGCACTGATGATGTAGAATTGTGAGGTCACTTGTGCCTGCTGATCACACAGCTGGATAGTAGAAACTAATTAGTGTCAGCTAATAATTAGTGAAAAATTCATATATGCATCCATATGCAGGCAGAATATTTCACCCTTTGAGTATAAAGAGAATGCTAGAATGCATTGACTTTGTATTTAGTAGCACAGAGTTTTAGAAAGCTTTTGAGATACAAGTTCCCATTACTTGGAGCAAAGGTTATACTTACCATATTTTTCAATACCTACAGAATCTGTTAAATCTTTCTAAGTCTTACAGTAAACAGAAGCAGAAACAAATTCTTCCAAAAAGTTTTCAATTTTTCTTGTAGCTTTTGCCTCACATGGTATAAATTAATTCATGGCTGTTTTATACTATATTTCTGAATATACCAACCAGCTGCATTTTTAAATCATTTTTAGTGGTGGTATTCTTACAACATTCTGTTGTTTGCTCTTGAAAAACCACAGATTTTTGGTTTTTTACATAGGGTTATTTTATAGCACCAGTGGTTACCAAATGTATGTCAGGATTCTCCTCAAGACTGAATGAAGTTTTAAAATTGTTAGTTAGGAATGAGTTTTTTGCTGGTTGTTTATCATTCTGTCATTTTACTATCTCTTTTTTCCTCAGAATAGCTTCTCTATGTGTGAATAAGTAGTATTTTTGATCCCATGACTGTCCTGGAGGACTGTTGTTGTATTTTAAGCTTTTGTTTTTAACAAGAACAAAAAAGCATCCCAATGCAAAATAGGCAAGGCTAGGGAGAGATCTGATGGATGATATATTTGAAGTCATAAATTCCCTTAATACATAGCAAGCAAAGGTTTCCTTTTTGTTGTTATATGAGCAGTTCATGTGCCTGTATGGCATTGCTGCTATGGGGAATATGATTTGTAGAAACCAGGAGCAGGAGCATGAGGCTGCATCTGATGTGATTCATCATGGTTTGCTGTCCCTAATCATCCCCAGAGCAGAGAGACATGCCCAGGTCTGCCTCTCCAGCTCAAGTGGTGCCTCTGTGTGCCTGTGAAGAAGGATCCATGCTGTGTTGTCATCTTCCTCTCTGAGCAAGAGCAAACAGGACAAAGGCTGCCCTGGGTAGTTTCTGTCAGGAATGACTGCTTTTTTTTCTAGGTAGCTTGTTTCACTGATCTGTCATGTTCATATTGTGTTAAACCTAGAAATTGTACCAGCAATGTTTCAGACCCTTTTAAAATCCATCTGCCTTTGTGTTCTGTAACCATGCTAAGAAGCTGGGCAAGCATTTTTTAATGATGGGTTTTACAGACAGCTTTTGGAAATACATACATTTGTTCTAAAGCAGTAAGTTTGGTAGGACTGCCCCTTATTCACATGCAGAAAAGAATACCTGCTAATTGTTTTCAAACTCCAGCCATGATATGCAGCAGAAGGCTGATTTGAATCTTGCTGAGAGTGTGCATTGACAACAAAATATCATTGATGCATAATGGTTCAACATACTTGGGTAATGGATGAGAAGCCCATCTTATTTGGGATGCTAAGTCTTAGGCTGCAGATGTCTGACCCTTTCTGTATTCTTTCTGCAAGTTTAGTAATTTTTAGGTCAAATTGCCTAAGAAAAAGAGGTTGAAAAGAATGCATGCAGCCAGAACCACCATAGCTGTGATGTTAACACTTTATCTGACCAGCTGCATCTACAATATTCACAGGTTTTAAGGGTGCTAAACTTTAAAAAAAATTTTTTTCTCATTGGTTCTATGGAATCTTTACCCTAGGGCTTGGAGCCATTTTTTCACAGAATCTGAGGTGTTGGAGTTGCTATGTGAGCTGTGGGAGTTTGATTGTGATCAGATTGCAAATTTACAAAGAAATTTCACGGAACTGCTGCAGGAATCAGTATTGCAGAGCTTTAATGAGCAAACAGATCTGAAGCTTAAAGAAAAAGCCTTACAGGTATCAGCCCAGTATATAGCTTAACAGGAGAAACAAATTTTGTTAGGTTACATTAGCAGAATGATGAAATAAAATCCCCTAATTCTTGTATTTTGCTAAATTCCTGGTGAGGGTATATTTCTTCCAGACCTTTATAATAATAATAGCTAGAGTTTATTTTAAAATAAATTTGGCAGGTTTGGGACTCTCCTACTTCCATGGCAGGTGTCAGGCAGTGAAGGCCCATTTGGAAGCCAGCTCTGTGGGAACAGGGGAGTGTGGGATGCTGGGCAGGGCAGTGGGATAAGCAGGGAGTTAAATACTGGTGTGGGAGGAAGGAACAGGACAGGCATCATGCAGGACAAGTTGAATGAGCCAGCCTGTGAAATGAAGGTTCCTAAATGTGATTAAAATTACCTTGAAACTGGATACCCGTGGTCCCTGATCAGCCTTTAAAATTTTGATTTATGTTATGTCTGTTTCTGCTCAGTATTAAATCTCTGTTTGAAATGGATCAGCCTAAACACTGGCTGCTCAGCTCTATAGGAACAGGAGGGTTACTGAGCAGAAATCCATTTATAATCTCTCTAGTAATGCCTGAAAAAGAAACAATCCTCCTCAACTGCTTTTTTAATTATATAAATGAGCAGTGTCATAGTCGCTGGTAACGGAGCAGGGTTTTGTGGCTTGGTGTGGTGCCATCTCGTGGCTCTTGAGTAGAATTCACACGTTGAAAGGTAACTTCACAGCAGAAGCAGATTTTGCAGCATTGCGGCAAAAAACCCTACAAGCCGAGGTTTAGAAATGGAAAAGCACTTCCAGCCTCCTGGCCATTGGCCAGACTCCTGCCGTGGTCAGACCTTTCTAGATCTGGTAAAGCCTTTTTGCAAACAGAAGTTTCTGAACTCTCCCATGCAAGAGTGGGGATAATAGAGGAGTCTTTAAACGCAGTGACATTAATTACTTCAGGCCATGTTGCTTGTCCCTGCACATGAGAGCCATGGAGAACTGTCCTGGTGTGAAGCAGAACAGAGCCAATTCTCCTTTCAGTAATTTTACCTTTCAGTGAAGTATCCTTTAAGTGACTGCACTTTCTCAACTTAATGACATGTTTTGGAGACAGTGTCTGCCTCTAGAATATTTGATGCTTGATGTTTATAGTCATTACTAAGGTAAAGGCATGAGTGGTGTGCAGAAATGTTCTTACTTATACTTATTCCTATGTGTAAAAGGTCTCAGGTCACTGCTAAGTTTCGTATGTGCAGCAGGGGGAAGGGTGTAAAAGGTTCTTGCCTGTGGGGAGAAGCAAACAGGACAGGTGATGCAAACCTGACCACTGAAGTATTCCATCCCATACATATCATACTCAGTTAAAAGTTGAGGGATCATGAAGATCAGGCTCTCTTCTGCCATGGCTGGTGTCCAAGGAGGACTCTGACCATTCTTCTGCCTTCAACCCCAATCTGTGTGTTCTTGAATCTTATTCCCATCTGCTGCTGAGCCTCAGTGGTGATGGAATCAACACTGGGGGAGCTCAATAATGAGTTTGCATATATTTGTATACATTTCATTATTTGCTCATTAATATTATTATGCTTTTTAAATTGTTATTTAATTAAAGCTACTTAATTTTTTTCCCATACCGTAGGTCTTGCTCCCTTTTTCTCTTTGCAGAAAGGAAAGGGTTAAAAGAGAGTACCTGTCATCTGTTTCATAGCCAGCCCAGCCTTAAACCTTTGAAAAGAACTGTGCTCAAGAAAACATGCCTTCTCTTTTCTTTCTCTCTAAGCCATGGAACGTTAAACATAATTATTCCCACTGGTGTCGTAGGCATAGAATTGCTCTGCAAGTGGAGATTGAGAATGCAGTTCCTTCTGCTTCTAATGCTCCTTGTTTGGGATAAAGAAAGAATTACAGAAAAGTGTATAGAATGTTCTTCTCCATCTCATTTGATAGAATCACAGAATAATTAAGGTTGGAAAAGACCTCTAAGATCTCTGTGTGAATGATTTTTAGATAATGATGTTTCTGAAAGAACCTGACATTATATCCATCTATCTGATAAAGTTTCTAGGTGTCTGTAAATGCTATGAATCTGTGTTGCTGGCCACATATGATTTAGTAGCTCCAGAGGTTTTTGCTTCACATCTCAGTTTCCATAGATGGTGGGCATAAAATCTTCACAAGAAAGCTGAGCAGGCAGGGCACTGAAAGAGAAAATGACTTCTGTTGTACAATATGTCCTTCTCTAAGTAACCTGGAGAGGCTGTGATGTGATAGTGCCACAGACACAGTCTTGGAAGAAGAGATGGGAACTGGTGAGTTCATTGCAGCCCATGGAATGCTGATACTGATATTGGTACTGCAATAGCCTGGGTTTTTTGTAGTCTTGTCAAGTGCTTAAGGTGGATTTCTCAATGTCTGAGAGGTCTCAGATCTGCACTGGGGTATGAGGGTACAGGAAAGGTGAGTATGTGAACCTCAGGCCTCAGTTATCAGTCTGTTAGGTTTGAACATCGCAGGAAAAAAATAAAAAAATAAAAGGCTCAGTGAGTACTTTTGGAATCAGCTGGGAAAAGTTCCATCGTATGTCCACAACCATTCTCCCAGTATTGACAACTTTTTTAATGGCTTCAGATGAGGAGGGTCCTGGAGAGCTTGCTACCACACTTTATGAATAGAGCAAAGTTGCTAATAAAATCAACTGGTTAGTTACAGTCTGTGTAACTAATTCCTTGGCTAGCTAACTGAGCTGAACATGATTCATTAGCCAATAATGGCTTATGCAAAAGTGAAATCAGAAGTGGGTGTTGCCACAGTGAGAGCACTAGTCACTACCTTCAGTACTATTTAAAGGATTCTAAGCAGTATTTAAGCCACTGTATTTGAGTGGCTCAAAATGCAGATATTTTAAAGCTTTGGAGCTGTTCTGCATATTCTCATACATAGTTTTGCCTTCATACACTTGATAATGTATTTAAGGGTTACCCCATAGAGCATCCCAGGTACTAGAAAGGGCCCAGTATTTGTGAGGATAAGCTCTGCAAAAAAAGCCAGAATTCTGTATTCTTAATTTCTGTTCCTGACTACCAATGGCATCACCTGCTCCTGGATACTCGAGATTACTGTAAGACTTGAATGACCTATTTAGCTGTTCTGAATTTTGAATGTTTTTTTTTTTCCCTTATATGCTGAATCTCTTCCCTCCCATCCCTTTTTAGCATAAATTGTGAAATTAGAAATTGTGAAAGGTTATTATATAGTTTTGTAAGACAAATTCATCGTGGGTACTATAGGACTGGGGAAAGGAGGAGTCCTTCCTTTTAAACCTTATAAATAATAATGTCTACAAGATGTTCTCAAGTCCCAGTACACTATCCTGTGAGGATGGAAGCAAGTTTTAGGAGGAAATTATACATTCCCAACAAGTTGCAGTTAAGACTCAGAGTTTCAAAAGAATATGTGCTCCTTTATATATATATATATATATATATATATATATATAAAAATGATGTAGCGTACCTTTTTCCTAGTGCAGACTGGAATATTCACACTCTATAGAGACTGCAGTTTGAGTGTAGTGCAATTGTAAAACAGTGCCTGGTATTCAATCTACCCAGGTCTAAGATAAAAGTAATCTTCCAGGAATTAAATCTAGAAGGAATAATTGATGGAATTTCCTGGAAACATAAAGAATTTTTTTGTTAATGATGACAGAAAAGAACATTCAACTGTTTGAGTCTGGATCCCTTCCAGTTAAGAAAAGGATACAGACTTAATCAGGGAATAGTTGAATTCTGTCTCTCAACATTTTAGATACTTTATAAATTAAGGAAATAAAATAAATGAGAAAAAAGAAACAAAAACTGTCATGTGAATTAACTATTAGCAAGGATCTTGTGCTGTTTGTTAAAACTATGGTAGTATATAAAAATAGGAGAATGCAGACCATCTGCCTTAAAGAAAAAATAATCTAAAACCATGTAGACAACTGTATACTGAATTAATATTATGCAAGGATTGTGAACTTATCAGCCAAAAAATAAGCAAAACCACAGAGGAAAATAATAAAGGAACATCAAAACCAAAAAGCTTGTTAAGGTAAATTTTGATAGATCAGCTTAATAACCTTGTTCATTGCGAGTCTTTTATAAGCAAGACTACAGCAGATTTTATACTGTCTCCAAGAATGTATTTGCTATTGTGCCCTGCAAAGTGGTGTTTAGCTGCAAGAGGTGGTGTGTAGCTGATAAATTGTAAAGTGATGAAAAATTCAATGCACTAATGGAAATTTTAATGAGACAAGAATTAGGTGTATGAAAGGGAGACTCCAGAATAGCACAAGTATCAATCCTGTGCATCTTTTTCTCATTTTTACCTTGTTGTAATTAGTAGGCAAATTCATTGATGTCTTAAAGCTGGAAAACATAATTTGATTCAAAGATTAGGTGAAACCAATGAGGTGTATTTGAATTGGAATCAATAGAAATGGGATGAAATACAGTAATAAATTGCAAGGTCATTCATTAGGGATTAATTGCAAGAATCTGTCAGAGATTCATCAGTCTGTAATGACTAACAAGAAGCAACGCATAAGTATGCTAATCAGCTGCAAGGTAATTCATTTTAGCACTGGTATGGCAGTGAAAATGGCAAGCATGATGCTCAGGTATATCAAACAGGATAAATTAGTAATGCTCTTGTACTGGTAAGACCTCCTGAGGAACACTGTATGGTACTGGTCATCTACATCAGATGAAGCTAAGCTGGAGCATGTTGAGAAGAGGATGGGGAAAGGAGAGCTTAGCTCAGGCAGAGTTGTGTGCTCACAGCCTGTGGGCAGAGCTGGCTTGCTCAGTGCTGTGCTGGAAGAGAGGCAAAGCTACATAATGTGGCTGTAGACTTTGGCCAAGAAAACTGCTTTGGTAAGCCTAGCAAGTAAGAGTGAAAGAGATGTTTTCACTCTGAACACTGATGTAAAACATTTATAGAGTCCTTTCAGTTTCATTGCAGCTGGAAAGTGTTGGAAGAGTGACAGTCCCCCAGTCAGAATAACTATATTGATTTGAAGGTTGTTTAATATAATTCTGACAATGAAGTAATGTTCTTTGTTTTAAGAAGGAAGGGTTTGGGCAGATCAGAATCTGGATCACCTCTCCTGTGAAGACAGGTTGGGAGAATTGGGGTTGATCAGGCTGGGGAGGCCTTAGAGCCTTAGAGGGATAAAGGTTTTAAACTGGAAGAGGGTACATTTAGGTTTGACTTTAGAAAGAAATTTTTCAGTGTGAGGGTGGTGAGACAGGAACAGGTTGCCCAGGGAAGGTGTGGATGCCTCTTCCCTGAAAGGGTTCAGGCCAGGCTGGGTTGGAGCAACCTGGTTCAGTGGGAGGTGTCCCTGCCTATGCAGGGGTTGGACATAGATGATCATTAAGGTCCCTTCCAACCCAAACCATGTGATCCAATGATTGTTTTTCCAGTGGGATATTTCCTCTGAGGTGTTCCTCCAGAAAAAGAACAAGTAACTTATGAATACTCATCACATTCCTTAAAGATGTAGGAAGATTAATAATATGAGGAAGTTATTCACTTGGTCATGTATTTTTTATTTTATTTTTGGTGTAGTTGAAGTGCCTTCTATTCTGATTCCAGGGATCTTATGCCTTATAATTTTTGCATCAGAAATGTATTTCTTGTATAATATTTTCCTTCCCTGAGGCTGCACACATGAGAATGTAAAGACATAGGTTGTTTCTTGTACATTATGCTTCTAATGTATTTCTGATAATCTTCCCACATAGCTTCACTCTTTCTGATTACCACCAGTATTATCTTGTGCTGTTCCTTAAACTCCCCTGTCTCAAGTCTGCAGAGCACTGAGCATTTTCTTTTATTTTTCCATTGTTTTCAGCCTTCTCTCCTTGTCCTTTTGTCATTAATGCCACCTAAACTTGATTCTATTTTGAGATTTTTAGAGTGGGATCTGTCTTCACTGTCACAGTTTTCCTCTGAAGAAACTCTTATCAGCCCTTTAGTGATGAACGTGGCTATAAACCATGTAATACCTACATTTTTTCTTTCCTTCTGGAGCAAACTCTTTGGTCTATGTTACCTTATTTTTAGGAAGAAAAAAATTACAAGACAGTGAAAGAGAAGGCAACCTGTCTTTGATATCAGAAAGGCATTTTCTCTGATACAGCTATATTTGATTCCTTTAATAAAGCTTGTTTTGAGGATAGAGTACATGTGGATATGAAGTTAATTCAGACCTGTCTGGGTAGCAATTACTACTTTCCCTTTCCATTACAGAGTTAAAAAGTGCACTTGTTATTTTCTACACTTGCTATGTACAACACGAATGCCCCATAAAACCTGCTTTAGCTCAGAGGAAAAATTAGTAGTAGATTTTTCTGGAACTTCTTCAAGGTAAATTGTGCATATTTAGATCTTGATGCATCAGTATTTTTCTGTAGCAGACGAACATTAATTCCCCCAAAGAGTTTTTTTATTCTCATTATTCTTGAAGATTCATGTGTTCTTGCATTTCTCAACCTCATGCTTTCTCCTCTGCTGGTTCACATCATCTTATCTCACAAAATGATCCATTGTCCTTTCCTTATCAAGGACAGAAATTCAACAGTTTCACAGAAGCTGGGCTGCAGCAGCTAAGAAAAGAGTTCAAAGAGGATGAGTTGATTAACCAAGGCATGCTAATTCTTCAGTCTTGGTCTGTTCACATTTGATGTGAACAAAGTAGATTCATTTTCATCGTTGTGGAAAAATGTAAAGACAGATGCAGAAATGGAAATTAACTTTAGCTGTAGAATCTAATTTTAAACTAGAAAGATTTTCCTTTTACTTCTTTATTAAGGCAGTGTATTTTCTTTGTCTTTTTCTCAGTACAGCCTCAGAACTTTACAGTCTGTCCTCAAATGAAATGTGAGTTGCCCGTGATTTATGTTTTTGATATGAAAACAAATTATCAGGCATTGACATGGGCCATTTCAAACTGCTGCTGCAACCTCTTAATTATGTAATAGTTGTTAGAGAACCAGGTCGTTATCAGAGCTCTGACATTTAAAAAATTTGATTCAGTTTTACCTAGGGCCCAGGGATGCTTTTCTGTCATAAAAAAAAGTAGAAAATATTAATAGAGAAATAATGAACTCTAACAAATTGACCAGGGGAATATGAGTGCACTGAATTTTTAAGCATGTAAGTAATAATTTCTAACACATTTCCCTACCTGGTTTCACCATTCCTACTCACAATATGGTAGCAATAGCTATAAGGAAAGACAGTATTTCTGGAAGCCAAAGCAGGGCCCTGGTAGAGCCTTGTCTTAAATAATGCTTCAATAAGACAAAAAGACAAACTATGTGACAGTAGACAGATGGGCTTCTGAAAGAAACTTTCACAGACATTTTCAGTCAGTTACCTGCGAGGGTTCCCATCAAACTTGTGGATGCCTCCTGCCTGGAAGTGTTCAAAGCCAAGTTGGATGAGGCTTGGAGCAACCTTGTCTAATGGGGGGATGGAAGTAGATGATGTTTAAGACCCCTTCTAACCCAAAACATTCTGTGATGATTCTATGATTCTGAGGTTTTAATCCAGAATTATATTCAGAGAATTCTTCATTGACATCCAAAAATAGGAATAGATAAGAAAAGAATACCAAGATGTGTTTTTGTTACCCGTGGTCAGAAAGAGCTGGCTTTCTTACTTCTGCATAAAATTTAAATGCATTACATTTGAAAAGTAGTCTATTCTTGTGCTTTAAATTGGCTCCCACAGTTAAAGAAATTGTGTGCAATGTGACTACAGAATCTGGGATCCATTGCAACATAATCCTTGATTATCTGATTTTGTATTTTCCATTGTTTAATAGTCCACTGATTTTTTTTTTTATCTTTCATACTACTTGCACAGCTTTAGATCATAATTTTGCACAGTGTGAAACTGTTCTTTTTTTATATTCATAGCAAGAAATGAACAGACCTGACCCATATTTTACTCCAGTATTGAGTACAGATTATTACTGGGGAATTCTCAGCAGTTTTCTGGTGCTTATTCTTTAGAAGAAAAGATGAAATTTGTTCTATTTACAGGAGTTATCTTTCTGCATTGTGTTCTGTTCCTGGAGGTTTTTTTTTGGCCATGAGCTCTAATATTGCCAGGCATTGGGTGTTTCTATTGAAGCATATGCTGTTGGCTGTGTGAGAATTGGGCTCCATGATGGTTCTGTTCCAAAGCACTCTGACTCAATGTTTTTGGGCCGTAGCTAAAAGAGTTACATCAATTGGCACATATCCTAAACTCCCATGTATTCGACAGGGCTTAATGGAACACCAAGAATCACATTTACTTTGCATAAATCGGAGGTCATTACATAGGAGATCTGCTACATTGTAATAGACAATTAAAGCTAGATAAGAAATATTTTTTTCACATAATTTTCCAAGGTATTCAAGGCTTTCTTGATTAAAAAAATGTGTGAATAAAAGAATGTGAGACAATGGGCTCTTTTACCTGATTTTCCAGTTAATCAGTATAAACAAATCTAGGTATGCAAAAAATTGAGACTGATGTGAGCCCTTATTCAGATCAGAAACAAAATACAAGCTTTTCTGTGTCCAAGTAAATGTTTAATTTTAATTTTTGTATTTACAAAATTCAAAATTACATAGTAAAATAGGAATGTAAACGCTGAGTTCAAGTCAGGCTATGAGAGATTATAGATCCCAATCCGAAACAGTTTCATGATGCATGGAAGCTGAAATATTCTATTAAAAAGTCTCATTTTTAAAAAGAATAGCACAGTGTAATTAAAATATTTTATCACAAAACTTTCTATTATTTCTGTTAGAAAAAAATGTTTAGTCAAAAGATCTGGGAATGCAAATGATAGGGTGATGAACGGCAAGGTCAAGAGCAAGTTAAAAATAAAAATGCCTCTGGTCTGTACTTTCCCATTTCCTGACCAAGGGAAGCTGTAGGTCAGATGTCAATCATCCTTACAGCAGATGGGCCTGAGAAAAGCTCAGAGCTTTGCTTTGCAAAGCAGACATCTCCCTGCTGTGTGGGCTATGTCTGCAAGTATTCAGGGGGAAAGAAAACGTTTGGCTCTCTGCAAAAGTGACATAACTGGTTACAAATATTTGAACAAAAATTTTAAACTTCTGCCTCTGCTAGAAAGTGGAGAGGAGAGGAAGATTTGTATCTCAGTCATGCGTGATGCCTCCCCAGGCTCCTCCTAGGGCAGTGCACATCATCTGCACCACGCTTCACTTGTGCCTCTGTGCTTAAAGCCACAGCCAGTCCATACCAAGTGTTGTATAAGATTAAAGGCTTATGGCTGCTCCAAAAAATGGGCAGGTTGGAGGCCTGAAGCACAGAATGAATATGGCACAGCCAGACCAATCTTTATGTCACTTAAGATGGTTCAGTTCTGACTGGATTGGTAATATTTTTCAGCTTAACTTGTTGCAAAAAGCCCTCAGTTTTGGTTGAGTTTTAGGTATAGTTGAAGGAAAATACATTGTTAAAAATGTTTGCATGATTTTTTTTCAGTTTTTAAGAATACAATATTTTATTTTTTGTCACTAATATATGCAATGGGAATTCCCACACGAGTGAAGTCATTTGGAAGTACTGACATTCACAGTATGCAGTCTTTTTAAATCAGCTGAATATCTGAATCAAGGGTTGTTATAAGGTGTATTGTTTTCTGCTTTGATTTATGTATTGATTCTATTCTGGCTCTTTTGTGAAGACAAAAGAACCAAAGGAAATGAAAGGTCTCAGCTGTAAGCCTAATATGGCCTTTTTGAGGGTAGCTGTAGAAATGTAAAATGTTCACTCTGCCTTCCTTATTTTTTCTTCTCCATTTTGATTAGCAGTATGAACACAAAGTCATAAATTAATAATTTCATCTGAAGTTAAACTCATCTCATTTACATGAAGTAAATGATTCGCTAAAGAAAATGGTTCCATTAACTTCCAAGAAATTAATTATCATTAGTCAAAGGAAGTTCCTAATTTTTTTTTGGCTGTTAGACAGATAGGGGTCTGTATTTGCAAAATCACTGCTCCAGAAATTTTTCAGAAATTGTTTTTGTGCGTAGTTAGGACCCATTCTCAGTTAAGCCCCTTACATTATATTTTTATGCTCAAACTCTAAATTGTAACTAATATTCCTGTTTAACTCTCTGAACCCATGAATCATCTATAAGGATTTATTCTAATTTTCTGATGGCACTGAGTAATTTTGATAAAGTATTACTAAAAGCAAGCCAGCAAGCTGTAGCTTGGGAGAAGAAAAGAACAGTAATGGCTCTATGAAACTGATACTGTATTTGCAGCATTTTTATGTAAACTCTTTCCTTTTTGTAACACTTTTATTTTTTCCACTGTCATGCCACACAACAACTATTAGTGACATCCTAATGGCATCCTCAGTACATTTGTAAAATATACACCAAATTCAGGGCCAGGCATCATTGAGGAATCAGTTAGGAATGGCAAAGGGTAACCTTGTAATTGTCAGTGTTGCAACAGATAGAGAGGGTTCCCATTTCACAAAACCCCAATTTTGACAGATTTTCACATAGTCTCAAAAAGTTTTGAAGAGTAAACTGAAAAGAAGAGAAGACTCTTTCATGTGCTGGTCCCTGTGTTTCTCAAAACTAGGCCTGTGAGGGAACAAGGCTGGATAGCTGAGGCTGTTGCCATATGTAAAATATCTTTACTTGCAGCCATATGTATAACAGGAACATAATCAATTATATTTACAGCTATAATCAGTGGTCTCAGTACTAAACTGGAATATTTGAAGAAGTAATGATACTGTGAAACCTCCCTATGTAATTAACTTCAATTTTCAGCAGGCATTGATTCATTTTAGAAACTCCCTATAGATTAATACAGGAAATCAGTTGAACAATAGTGTTTAATTCTTTCACCAGCTTTTAAGTAATAGAGGGGAAAAAATGGAGTCTGATTATGAATAGCAGAAAAAGATTCAGAAATTATAATGTATGTGAGTTTAAAGTTTGATTACAGAATGTATTTTTATCTTTCTGACAATGAACTTTTTTTCTTTAAATGGATATATAGGAATCTTTATAAATTATGATGACCTCTGTGAGATGCATTATTCTGAAAAAAACCCACCCAAGAATTATGAAGAAGGGGCTGAATTACTAAAAAGCATCTGATCAAATTATTTAATTTAAAATGATGCTGTAATCTTTTCCTCTGAAGGAAAACTTTCCATTACTACTGATGGGCATTGAACATATGTCTGAGAAGAACAAGACTTGGTTTCAGAACTTTTAGCATCAAATCTTGATTTATAAATAAAAAATGAAAAAGTGGGAACATCAGACCCATTAACTGATAATTTTTGGTTTACCACAGAAAAGGAGGAGAAGGGTGGAGGAAGCTTCTGTTGTTGGCAGGAACCCATGAGTTTTATTTATTATACACATACTGAGTGTTACTATTCAATTACTGCATGTTCCATGTGGTGTTGAATAGTTTGGGTATGAGAGCACAGTACTGCAAAACTTCAGTGGGAGAAGAAAAAGATGCACATTTCAAAAAAATCAGAGTCCATCAAATGAATCAACAGGATTATAAGATGCTAACAGTTTAGCACTTGTGACTTCTTTTCTCCATTCAGTTCAGGAATAATCTGAGAATAAATCAGATGAATGTAAAATGTTTTGTGAAGTGGTTGGAGTTCAAAATGAAAATAGCCTAAGTGTAAATTATTGAATTGAATAGAAATAGACACCTCAAAATCCTCTTGAAATATTTATTTTAGGAATTGATTTCTATTTTAAAGGTACTGTTACTGAAATCCATGGAAGTTCTACCAGTGATGTGGAAAAAGGCTTGATTTGCAGAACGTTGCTTGAAAACTGGGCACTTCATACACAACCCAAATAATTCAGTCCATTTTGAGGACAGAATAAGAATGCTTTTAGATATTACCTTATATGTAATTTATGTTTGTATGTAATGTGCTTAAAAGATATGTATTCCTTTAAATTTAAAACTATGGTATCCTTTCAGTTTCATCTGCAGTCATCTTTTAGATGGCCCTTCATCTAAAATGGAAGTATAAGGCAAAACAGTATCAGCTTGCCTAACCAATTGTTCTTACATAGGCACTTGTGGAATTTAAAAGCTATGTAAATTTCATAATATGCAAATTAGCACATTATTAGCACTCTGATTGTTTCAGAGTTGCTTGACTAAGTATATGAGAAAACATTTATACTCTTATTTATGTGAATAAATGGAAAATTCAATACTTGCAATTATGCACCCATCTGACTTTGAAATTCAGTCTACTTGACATTTCGTGTGAGCAAAACTTTGCACAGATCTTTGTAGAGACAAAATCTAAAAATAATTTGGGTATGTTTCTCCAGAAAACTTTGGTGGAAATCAGAAGGAATACACATGCTTCTTTCAGTAGAATTTCCTTATAACTTGTTTTGATTTTTTCTAACTTTGAAAACCTTCATTCTCAACCAAAAATCCCAAACAAAACCAAAACACCTGTGAGGCAAAAAACAAAAAAAGCCAGTCATGTGGTAAGTACTTTGTGACCATCTATCAAAGCATTAAAAAAAACAATCAGTATTTTTCTAAGCTTGAAGCGTATCTGGGACATCTGGCAGGATCAGTTTAATAGATTAAGGTGTAGAGAACCAAAAGCAGCATGAGAGAGACATCTTTGATTTATTGATTGCTATGTAATGCTACAAGCAAACAAGCAAGCAATTTTTATTTAAGTAATAAGTAAGCAATTTCTATTTAAAAAAAGATTAAATATTGTTTTGTACTCAGGATTTGTCCCTGCTACCAGTGTTTCTCCACTGAAACTTTTATCTTTGTTGTATTGGCTTTGCTGTGGAAACAAATCAATCCTAAATTCATCACAGGAAGCAGATTCAAAAGCTCGAATTCTGTGCCTGTTTTGATGCACTTAGTGGTAATCCAATTAGATTTCTGCTTCTGCTTATTGAATATAAGCCTTATCAGTGTTACAACTGCTGAATAACCATCTTCAAGTATTTACCAGTTTGTCTGACCATTTTTACCTGTTTGATCTTAAACAGTTATGTCTATATGAGGGAGCTAAAATAGAGCATTTCAGTTAATCCTTTTGAAAAAGCCTTGGTCGATTGAAACAGTTGCACCTTTTCCTGGGTCTACCATGCTGTTATCTTTGTCTCTACACGTTCAGTTCTTCAGCTTCATTTATTGGCGATGTAGACATGATTATTTTCCTCTTTCTAAAGATGATGGAGTTCCTACACAATACAAAAAGCTTCCCAAGTTTGTGCTGCAAGCCTTTGGAAAAAAAAAAGCACTAGAGGTCAAGAGTAAGCTGCAATTGTAAAAATAAATGAGGAGTTTCTGTAATTGATCTTGTGGTACACTTACTAAAGTACTGTATAAATCAGATTTTATCTTGGTTGGATTGCTGAAAAAAAAGAAAAAAACAATATGCTTTGAATTATAATCTAATCATGGATAACGGGAAATGAAGGTTTACAGTTGAAAGAAGTTTTATCAGGATGCTGAGGGAAAGGACACTTGCTGAAACCAAGGACTAATCTGAGGGTGGTAGGGAAGAGTGGAAAGAGCACAAACATGACACAAGTTATAACCCTAGGAAATTACATTTTGCCAGATAGATGAGAAGGAAGTTTAATTATGGAAAACAGGCAATAAGCAGAATAGGTTTAAGTGCTGATCATCTTAGAAAAGAAAGAGTGCTTACTAAAAGAATTGTATAAGTATCCCAAAAAAGAACCACTTTTACTACTGGTAAGGAGAAAAACATGGCAAATCTAGTATGTTTTTCTAAGGTAGGATTTCTTCCCATGATTTTCTCATATGTGCCATTAGAAAAATAAGTCACTTGTATTTGCATGCAGCACCTTTTTTGGAAGATGTTTCTCAATCCTTTTTTGTGTTTGGCATTGCTTTACCATGAAGTTCACAGAGATAATAGATGTATTTTAATAGACTTTTTAGCTTGGTAAATATCTTTCACATCTGCCATAGCAGTCAGGTGCACAGAATAGCAATTAGTTTTGGTGGTTTGGGGGTTTTTTTTGGCTGGTTGGTTGTTGTTTGGGATTGGGTTTTTTTGTTTTGGTTTGTTGTTTGTGGGTTTTTGTTGTTAATATAGGATATATTGCATTTTCCACATTTTTTCACTTTATGCTGCCTCGGAAAAACATAGGAAGAAAGATATTAAATATCCAATAAACAGTTCCTTAAAATGAGGAAAGTTGCTGAAAATCAGGAAAATGTCTTTTCAAATAAGCTAGAAAGTACATAGTTTACAATTGCAAATATTTACTAAATATTAGTTTCTTAGCAAAAACCTGCAGAAGACAGCATTAAAGCTGAATGATGACATATTTTGATGCTAAATATAAAATGGAAAGTAGGTATCCTTATCCTGTCATCTTTCTGAATTTCCAAAGAAATCTTTTTTTTTTTTTTCTTTTAAAGATTCACATTTTTCTTGTCATCTTTGAAACATTGCAAGGTGCAACAAGAGGCAGAACTTTGCATTTAATACAAGACTGGAACAAATATTCCTTCTGGAACAAAACCCCACCAAATGCTCTTTTGTCTAACGTGGCTCAGTGGAAACTGGACTGTTCTGGCTCTGCTGGTGCAGATAACACAACTGTGAGAGAAAATGGAAATTCATGGTAAGAATTAATTCAGTTACATGGAGTTGCACAAAACCAATTACAAATCCCCATTGTGTGAGAAAAACAAAAGAAAGATACTAAAAGATCCATATGTATAGTGAGAGTTAAAACACAGTTCAGGAAAGAGCATCAGGATGTGTTGCAATGAATGTGGTCCACAGAAGGCAATGGAACCATTCACTTCCTTTCAGTAAGATGGATGTTTGGTTACCTTGTTGAACCAGCAAATGAATCAGAAAGTGCTGGAAGGCCACAAACAAAATGTGTAAATCTCAGTAGAATGAATTAAGGGATGGCATAAATAACTTTTAAAGCTTTCTTGTCACTTGTAAACAAAAATCAGCCGATTTATGTGTAACGTGGATCTTTAGTTTGTCAGCATCTTGATTGCTATAGTCAGAATTTAATTACTACTCTGTGAACTTTGCAATTATCTACTTTGTTCATTTGGGTATTTTAAGAAGGAAAGCTGATATGGAAACCAATTATGATTTCCCTGGATAATTGACATTTTACACCAGACTTCTTGCTACCAGTTTGGCAGTGTGCACTGTTATTATAAAGTTCCAGAGCTGCATGAAAAAACCTGATCTGGCATTCACTCAAATGTAAAATAACATTCATTTAGAACTCCAGCTCTGCTGAACCAAGAGTTTATAGATTACACCATAAAACTGGTAGTTGCTCATTTATCTGTCTTCCTAGCTAAAGAAAGGCAATGGACTTTTACATATGCAATCAATGAGAAGTTCTTTTAGCTGTGGATAAAAGAGGAGATTTGTTTTGACTGTGTTCAGAGAAAACTATTATCAGATTCTGCTTGTTTTCAGATAGTTAAATAACAATACCAACCTCTATTCCAGATCTATACTGGGCTGCTTTAGCCAACTTCAGATTGATTTTCACCTAACCCTTGTCCTTCCCTTTGCCTTTGCCAACAAGAGCAATATGCAAATGGAGAATTTAATATATTTTTCACCAAAAGAATTTGTTTTCTTTTATTTTTAAATAAGTTTGAATTCCTGTCATATGTGTCAAAGAAAACAAAGATTATTTAAGGCACAATGTATTTTCCTGAGTAACATTTTTCCTCTCACAGGTGATTTGGGTACCACGTTCTGTCATTCAGTAACTCCATGGATGCACAAAGGAAACACTCAGAGAACTGTGAGGTAAGTGGTGTATGCTCCTGCATGGGTGCCCTCTGTAAATGGGCACCAGAAACATATCAATTCCACTTTGCAGAAAGGAAGAGGGACTGCTAGGCATTTCTTCTAAATAGTTGGACTTTTTTGTGTGTAACTCACCCTGTACCAAAGAGAGTATAGAATTACTAAAACGCTAGGAGAGTTTTACAAGCATGGTATTATTATTCACCATAAGAGACATGAAAGAACTGCAGAACCTTCTCTTCTAATAGGTCAGTACAGAGACATAATAGTGACCAGAAATGTAACCTGATTGCTTTCATGCTGCTTGACTACAGATAAAGAGAGAATCTTGGTCTCTAGAGCACCCTCATCAATGCTACATTCATTCTCAAATATTCATTCTCTGATTTAGGCAAAGTGTCTGGAGAAACTCAGCATTCTATATTTTCCTCCAGAAAAAGGATAAATGGAAGATGTTACTTCCTTAAAATTTTCCTAGAATACCTGAAAGTGGCTGTCTGAAGTCTGCATGGCAGAGAGGATCACAAGCCTGTCCCACTAAGAGATGTAATGAATTTTTATATGTTAGTTCTCTTGGCCTTTGCCTTATTAAAATTCCTTATGAACATTCTTGAACATGAGTTTGCCTTGTAAAGGTCATTTTAATCAGAAGGGAGCCTACTCCTGTAACTACTATTTATTTATTTATTTTAGGAGTATAATGCTCTAAAATTATTTCACCTAAGAAGAGTGCATGTTTTTCTGATTATCAGACAATGGTGTGACAACACAGCCAACAGACCACGACTTCTTTTGGTTTTTAGGGAACAACTCCAGTCTAGCTTCAAGTTGGTATTTTTACTTGCTGACAGAAAGTGCTGTGTTGTTAGTCTGGTGGCATGTGCAATATACACTGACTGATCTGAAGTGTGGAGATCATGGTGCAGAGAAGTAGGGTGAATGTTCCCAGTACTTGCAGAGGATGCTTTCACAGCTGACACATCAACAGTCCTGTGTGTGAAGCACTGCTGTGTATTCATAAGGAAAGTGTTTTTAAATGCCTACAGTGAATCTAAGGGGATCTGAGAGCCTAGGTGGAGGTAAATGAAGCCCTTTCAGTACACAGGGATCTAGAGATCATCTCCAAGTCAGAAACCTCTCTGAATGAGGTGAAGGAAGGAATTACAGCCCCAAGCACCCTTTCTCTGTTTATGCATCAGGACAGGTAAAAATGAAAGATATTAACTGTTATAGCATCATTACAGTGCAACAGAGTTCCCGTGGGGTTTTCATATGGGGACTAAAACCTAAACCAGTTATGGTTTATGAACACAATTGTTGTTCATATGCTATCCTGAAATCCAAATTAAATTTAGCTTCTTTAAAAATATATACCCAGGTGAAATTCTTTGTCAGAAATTAGACACTGGAAATCTCAGTCAAATGTTAACCTCAGAGTGGAAGCCTGAGCTTGAAAGTCTTACTATTGCAAAAAGTAACAGTTTAGAGCTGTTGTCCTACAGGTGTTCCTTTCCAGTGGTTCTGTAAGTCATGATTAATTTAATGGTGCAAAGATTCATTAATTATTAGCCTGCTACCTGATTTCCCTTCAGATTATTCCTGATAATATCTCAGTTATAATGGTCACAATTTTGTCTAATCTAGACAAACATGTATGCAGGCCAGAATATATCACCTGATTTCCAGGATTTCAATTGTTGCCTTTATTGTTAGCACAGTTTTAAAACTCCAAGTTCAGAGTAACATGCTCATTCTTTGACACAGAAATGAAGCAAATTCGGTGACACAGTGATTTAAGTAAATCTGTGAACCTAGCTCATTCCCCTCTACCCCAGTTTTAAGCAGGTTCCTACACTGGTACAAGAAAATTTTCTCCAAATAGAAACAACATTGCTTCTCTTCCTAAATTCAATGGCAAATGGGAGTTTTGCATAGTTTCCCAAGAAAGCATAAAAGGAGCACATTTCTCGGGAGTAGCAACTTCCTTGGATTAGCCTGTTGCAGCACAAGTAATGAACAGATGTGCTATTCGTCTAAGAACAAAGTGAGGACAGGCAGTATTTTATTTTATTCTGTAGGCAGTATTTTATTCTGCTACATATCTTATTAAGTAGTGCCAGTCATGTTCATAAGAACAGTATTCAAGCCAGATTCTTTGACAAGAGTGTCTTACTGAGCCTGGTTAGTAAAATATGAATAAAATATCAACTCCCTAGAGTGGTATAAATTTTGGAACAGAAAACATAGTTGTGGAGACAGAAATTCAGTGCTGATTTAGTACCTGGGTCTCCAGCCCTGCAATCAACTAAGAAGAGGAGAAAAAAGAAAAAGGAAACACATGTTCTGATCCATGTTTGACCACATCTGAAATGATAAAGTGACCACAGTCTTTCCATTGGTTATCCTGAGTTGTCCAGGACTGCAACATTTTACTTGTTTTGAAAGGGTATCCTGATGTTATGGAGAGCAGGCTAACAGAAGTTATGGTGAAGTGAGCATAGGAAGGAGCAGAGGACTAAAAAGAGAAGACTCATAGGGAAAGAGAATGAACTGTGGTCTAGAAGTGCAATAAGTACTGAGCTGTAGTGCAGTCTTATTCACTACACAGAACTCTTGATTACAGAGCGAAGATTAGTGTTGGACTGCAGCCAGGCTCTGCCAGTGTGAATTGCAGCAATTGGGGGAGAGCATAAATTAATATTGGGCACGGTGACAGAAGTTAGGCCTCTTAAACCTTATGTTCCCCTTGCATGAAAATGTATTAAGTTGTTGTGCATTTTTTCTGGCACTTTATACAGAGATAAGCAATAATGCTGCACATTTCCCCTGGGCATCCCTGTAAACCAGAAAATCTCTGTATGATAGCATACCTTGCAGAACCTTTGCTATGCTATAGTATTTTAATATAGTACTACTTAAGATGATGTATTCTCTCTTTGTTCTAAGAATAATAGTATCCCTTATGAATATGAAGGAGCAGAGGGTAGGTAGTATCTTTTAAATAAAAATTACCTTTTGTATACTCTGAAGATACAAAGCTGAATGAAAGCAATCACAGTATTCATCATCTAAATACTTAAATCTTGAAGGTTGTTTCATTTTAAATCTGTTAAAAATTGGATCAAATAAGACATCTGACTTAGACTGAATTGCATGTAGTGATGGCTATCACAGTAGAATGGTTTTTAAAAAAGGTACAAAAAAGCTCTTCTGCTTCTCCCATTATCAGTGTTATGTGTGTATTATGTGTGTATCCCCTCACACATTGCAGCTTATTAATCTTGTCTGAAAAAACCAACAAAACTGATCAAAAGGACATACCAAAGTGACTAGTCTGTTTCAACTTGCTGTCTTTATACTCAGATATTCACTGAATTTTTCAGTTTAACAGTCACATAAGCTGGTGACATGAAAATGCATATGAAACTTTGGAAGAAAGGTAAAAGCTAGATAAGCAAGGGCCCAAGCCTTTGAAACTTCTTGAAAAGAAAAAAGAAATGTTCAGGTCTTATTGATAAAAAACACTACAACACTTCTTCCAGAATGAAGTGGCTGAGTTCTGGAAAATGCCTCTAGAATTAAATTTTACTGTAGTCTAGGTGTTTCTAATGACTGGAAAAACATTTATGGCATCATGCATCTTCTTGTGACTAATCAACAATGGAGTCTTGTTGATCCCTCTTTTTCATGTCCTTTTCTGCCAAGTTCTAGAAGAATCTGGGTTTTGGTACTGGAAATCAGTTGGTAGAATGCTTTTAAATTGTATCCAGGAGCATTAAAAATTTGAATTGCTCCTGTGATGGCACCACCTTGTTTTTTAATGGCACTTGGGCTGAAATTATGAATTTTTGTGTCTTTCACTATACATAGACTATGGAACATGAAGGATTGTGTTTCTTGAAAAACTGGTTAGATACAGTTGCCATTTATATATTTAATGATATTTTTTGGCAATATATTTGTGAGCTGATTTGATGCTTGGCATTCAGTATATTTATTTGGTTGATCATATGCTCTCCCTTATATAGTCATATGTTGTCTCCTGATATGAATAGGAATAAGATAATGAGAGCTAACTGATGGAGGCAGCAGAGACAGAGAGGTAGCATGGATGCTCTGGGCTGTGCAGCTGAATAGTCTAAAAATCCAATGCACTTACTGCACATGTTCCAACTGCAAATATCTTGAGGCAAAATGCTTGGAGTGAGTGCTCCTCTTGATTTTTTTCTTGCTTGCTTACAGGAAGTGAAACCAGTCACACTTTTCTAGGTTTTCTAGGTGCAGAAATAATGGCCAGTTTATAAACTGCACGTTTTACAGCAGGCAGAGGGAGAAAAGATTTGATGTGGGAGAAGTGTTAAAACTCCACAAAATAGGCAATCGTACCCTCATGAGGGTACCAAAATAGGTCTGAGTGTGCTGTTTAGGAGTTTGTTCAGTACTAAAAATTAATTTGGCTTTGGTTGCAGGACTGCTGCAGCTGGCCTGGGTGTGTTGGGCAGGAGCAGTGAGAACGGTTTTCTGGTTTGCTGGTACCATTGGAGGGGTTTGGCTCCAGCAAGGCAGTAGGGTGTAGGTGAGGACAGATTTTCTTAGTTTTGAAATTCTATGAGCCCACTTGACAATGTATTTTTCTTCCTTAAAAAGAATCTCCACAAAACAGAAGCTGGGTCTTTTAGCATTGCTTTGAGCACGAAGCTTTGTTAGCCACCTTTTTATCCAGCATATCATCATTGAATCATAGCATGGCTTGGGTTGAAAGGGATCTTAAGGATCATCTAGTTCAAGCCCTCCTACCATTGGCAGGGATACCTCCTCTCAGACCAGGTTCCTCTGAGCCCCATCCAACCTGGCCTTGAACACTTCCAGGGATGGGGCAGCGACAACTTCCCTGTGCAACCTGTTCCAGTGTCTCACTATCCTCACAGTGAAAGATTTACTCCTTATATCGAAATTAAATTTACCCTCTTTTAACTTAAAACCATTCTCCCTGGCCCTATCACTCCAGGCCCTTACCAAAAGTCCCTCCCCAGCTTTCCTGTGGACCTTCCAGGTACTTAAAGGATGCTCTAAGCTCTTCCCGCAGCCTTCTCTTCTTCAGGCTGAAAAATCTCTCCCAGCCTGTCTTCTTAGGAGCTACTACTCCACTTCAGGAACACCAATTTCAATAATGAAGACATTTAATATGCAGAAAAGCGAGCGAGGGACGAGGCAGGGGAAGGTGCCGGGGTAACGGGAAGGAGCGGGGCCGCAGTGCTGCCGGCAGCCGCCAGGGGCCGCGTTCGAGCCGGGCAGGGCTGCGGGGGAAGCGGCGGAGGCTGAGGGGGGGGGTGCGGGCGGCGGCTCCGCGGAGCAACAGGGCGGGCTGCGGAGCGGCCGCGCAGTCGCCGGGGACCCTCGCCACAGCTTGAAACAGCCGGGCGATAAAAGCCTTGTAGTGCACATCAGCTTCCTCCCCTAGGTGGTTTGGTTGGTTGGTTTTTGTTGTTTTGTTTTTTTTATTTTGCTTTGTTGTGGTTTTTTGATCTGTGGTCATTTTTTTGTTGTTGTTTTTGGGAAGCGTTGCCCAAAGCCGGCACAACAAGTGGATGCTGCGGGCGGGTGCAGGCTGAGCCGCTGCCGCCTGGACGTGTCTGGGGGAGAAACTGCAAGAAGCAACACCCGTCAGTGGAGACAGGCTCGGTACACGGATTATTTAACATTGATTTACAAAAATCTGCTGCAAAAGCTGGGCTTGGAAAGACTAGTGACCGCGCTTACCCTTTCATTCGCTCATACACACACACACACACACACACACACCTCACACCGCCTTCATGTTTTTCCTTTTGGAACCTGACTCTTGCTTGTTGCCTTTTTGTACATGCCTGGGCGAGCAGAAGTGTCTGTGGCTGTGCAGAAAGCTCCCCGCTTAGGAAGCCTTGCCGGCTCATCCTGGAGCTCTTGTTGCACCTGGAAAGAAGGGACAAAAAAACAACTCTTCAACCTGTGGTGCTGACTGACCATACACACCTGCAAATGTAGAGCAGTTGTTCTTAGCCCCCTCCTCAGACTGCTGTCACCGGGTCCTTACACTATCAAGAACGGCATGTCTTTTCTCTGCCAGGAAACAGTAAGTATAACAGCATTTTTAAGACCTTTTTCTGCATGACACCTGGGTGCCTTGTAAAAAAAAAGCATCATTCAATAGTCATATTCGTTGTGTGTTAACAGACACAGTGATAAATGAGGCTCCTATTCCAAAGGGTGTATGTGTATGTGTGTATGTGTGTGTGTTTGTGTGAGCTTGCATGTATATGTTGCTTCAGTGCACCTGCCGTTGTTTTCCTGACATACCATGTCACAGTACTGCCTCTTGAGTGAGCATTGTGCATGCCAGTTTCCAAATTAATTTCAGTGAGGTGTTTGTATGATTAAAACATAACTCAGTTGTAGATTAGAATGTAACATTTCTGCATAAAATGTGTTCATAGAAATATAACGAAAGCTCTTTGTGTGGGTACATCTATTCTCTGGTATTTCATGTAGATATATGTAGGTGTAATATGTATTACGTATGTATTCAAGGATATGAATTGCAGTCTTTTTATTAGTGTTTATGTGTGTTGGTGTTTCAGGAGCATGCATATGTTTGTGTATGGATGGAAGTGCCTATTTGGGAGGGGATTTTATATCTCTGTCTATATATTTGTGACATACCCACCCACGTCCTTACCCACAGAGTCGTTCAAAATCTCTGTGCATGTGATGTGGGTGTGTGTGTAATGTAGAAGTGTGAATGGTGTGGGCAGAGGAAGATTTGAATGCTGTGGTAATAGATGACACAGTTTCATTTGATCAGTTTGACCTTTTGGGAAAACAATCCAATCTTTTTCTTTTTCTTTCTTTCTTTTTTTTTTTTTTTTTTTTTTTTTTTTTTTTTTTTTTTTTTTGTGTTTTTGTTTATTTTTGTGTGTTTGTGCATGTGCCTCAGGTTAAGTGCTTCTTCTGCATGACCATAACCAAAGGGTGACCCATCCACTTCCTTGTGTCCTATGGGAACCTCAGAGCCTCAGTCTTCATCTCCTCATCCTCCTCCTCCTCTTATCACTGGAATTAACTTCAGCTCCCCAAGAAACGATGTTAAACAATAATAGGATTGCTAGGCCAAAGCATAACCAGGAAAAAATGGTGAGGAAGGAGACTGTTTGCATGTGGTTGCAATGGTAAACTAAAACCATCTGTGGAGAACAGGTACCTTTTGATTTGCATATTTTTTTCTTCATGAATTCAGTCTTTATAGCCTGCAAGGTAGTCATGATTCAGATCAGATCTGTGATAGCCACAGGAGACAAATGAAAATAAAGGGGCTTGGGGGATGGAAGAACAAGTAAAGTCTCAGTGGTTCCCTGGTTGAATTTGAGAATTTCATCTTATTAACAAAACTGTAGTTTTGTCAAACATTCTGGACAAAAAAAGAAAATGCAGATCTGTGGCTTTCTAAAACATAGATTCAGTGTTAAAACTATGTTGCCCTGCTGTACATCAAAGGGACTGTCCTCCAAAAGCAAATGGCTCTGAACATTCCGTAGTAAAAGTTAAGGTTACACTATAAACAAAAACCTATTTTCATAAAATAATTGAAAAAAGAAAAAAAAAAGCAATTGCAAAATGGAGGTTGCAATGGTGAGTGCAGATAGCTCTGGGTGCAACACCCACATGCCCTATGGATACGCAGTCCAAGCTCGGGCCCGAGAGAGAGAGCGCCTGGCACAGTCCAGAGCCGCAGCAGCTGCGGCTGTAGCAGCAGCAACAGCAGCAGTAGAAGGTGGGGCAACAGGTGGAGGTGGCCCATATCACAACTACCATCAGGAGCAGAGTCGAGGTGCCTCCTCCTCGCATGGTGGGAATGTGCCGCATGGCAGCGTGTCCCACCGGCAGAGTGGTAAGAGACGGAAGAAAGGGAAAAAGAGGAGCCAGCAGTTGGGAAGTAGGGAATGCGGGGCCTCCTTCCCCTGCTCTGAGCTGCTGCCTCTCAGCGGTTCTGAAGAGAGAATACTGAAGGACTTGAGTGAGGAGGAGGAGGAGAATGAAGACGAGGATGAAGATGATGAGGAAGAAGGAAAGCTCTACTACAGTGATGACTATGGGGAGGATGAGTTTTCCTACTCAGACCAGCCACCCGATGATGGTGGAGGCCCCGGGGGTTACAGCTCTGTTCGCTACAGCGAGTACGAGTGTTGTGAGCGTGTGGTAATCAACGTGTCGGGACTGCGGTTTGAGACCCAACTGAAGACATTAGCTCAGTTCCCAGAGACATTGTTGGGTGACCCAGCAAAGCGAGGCAGATACTTTGACCCTCTCAGGAATGAATACTTCTTTGA
Organism: Calypte anna; assembly: GCF_003957555.1. Taxonomy (NCBI): domain Eukaryota; kingdom Metazoa; phylum Chordata; class Aves; order Apodiformes; family Trochilidae; genus Calypte; species Calypte anna. The sequence goes on along the minus strand of NC_044250.1, from coordinate 5,766,406 downwards.
TAGGAACCGACCCAGCTTTGATGCCATCCTCTACTATTACCAGAGTGGTGGTCGGCTGAAGAGGCCGGTCAATGTACCCTTTGACATCTTCAGCGAGGAGGTGAAATTCTACCAACTCGGGGAGGAGGCCATGCTCAAGTTTAGGGAGGATGAAGGGTTTGTCAAAGAGGAAGAAGACAGACCTCTGCCGGAGAATGAGTTTAAGAAGCAGGTTTGGCTGCTGTTTGAGTACCCGGAGAGCTCCAGTCCAGCCAGAGGCATTGCCATTGTCTCTGTCTTGGTCATCTTGATCTCCATTGTCATCTTTTGTCTGGAGACTTTGCCAGAGTTTAGAGATGACAAAGAATTCGTCATGTCCCTGAGCTTAGGAAAGGGGCTTGCCAACGAGTCGCTTCATCTGGATGCTGGGGAGCACACCATCTTCAATGACCCCTTTTTCATTGTAGAGACGGTATGCATCATTTGGTTCTCCTTTGAGTTTACAGTACGCTGCTTTGCATGTCCAAGCAAAGCACAGTTCTTCAAGAACGTCATGAACATCATAGACATTGTCTCCATCTTGCCTTACTTCATCACTCTGGGCACCGACTTGGCACAGGAACAGGGCAGTAATGGTCAACAGGCCATGTCCTTTGCCATCCTGAGGATCATCCGTCTGGTCAGGGTGTTTCGCATCTTTAAGCTCTCCAGGCACTCCAAGGGTTTGCAGATCCTGGGTCATACGCTCAGGGCCAGCATGAGGGAACTCGGCCTCCTCATCTTTTTCCTTTTTATTGGAGTAATTTTGTTTTCCAGTGCTGTTTACTTTGCAGAAGCTGATGAGCCTGCCACCCATTTTCAAAGCATCCCAGATGCCTTTTGGTGGGCTGTAGTGACCATGACTACAGTCGGTTATGGGGATATGAAACCCATAACCGTGGGTGGGAAAATAGTTGGGTCCCTGTGTGCCATTGCGGGAGTGTTAACCATTGCTTTACCAGTGCCAGTGATTGTCTCCAATTTTAACTATTTCTACCACAGAGAGACTGAGAATGAAGAACAAACGCAGCTGATGCAAAATGCAGTCAGCTGCCCTTACCTCCCAACAAATTTACTGAAGAAATTTAGAAGCTCGTCGTCTTCATCCACAGAGGATAAATCAGAATATTTGGAGATGGAAGAAGGAGTTAAAGAATCTCTTTGTGTAAAAGAGAAAAAAAGTCAGGACACGGGGAATAGTAGTGAGTCAGAGAAGAAAAACTGTGTGAATTCCAATTCTGTGGAAACCGATGTGTAATTTTGAGTGTTTCCAAATATATTTATGCATTAAAGAGTGCAGTGAAAATAATGAAATATGCAAACAAGAGTCCACAGCATACAGTAGTATGCCATTTAATGGTTAAATACAAATAAAAAGCATTGCTAAACTTCTATTACATATCAAGTAAGTGGTATGACTCGAGGAAGGGATTGCTAGATCTGATATATTTCAGACTTTATATTTTTATTAGAATGCAAGTGTTTTGCACAAGAGGCTGAAAAATTTATTAAATCCAAGACAGTTTTAAAGTGGGTGCATGAACTGTCGACATCACTAATAACAGCTCTGTGGTAAAAGTTGGCATTCAGAGGTATTTACTATGTAAGAAGCAATGAAGTTTGGTAGTCATTTATCTATTTATCAGTGCTTTAATAGCAGCTACCATAAATCATTGGATACCATTGTAATTGTTTTTCAAATGGTAAATTTATTGTAAAAAGATATTCTACAAAATATAGCTCTAATTTTTTTTTTTAATATATAATGCTTGTTTTTAACTGGAAATTTACTTTGAAAAGGCTGCTGACCCTTCAGAAATTGTTTATTTTTATAACTCTCTTTGGAGGCATTGCAGCACTTGTTGTCTAATAATGAAAAATGAAGTAAGAGAATCATTTAACCTGGTCTGACAGCAAAGGCAAAATGACTGGAATGCTTTTTTGCACTACTTTATATGCTGGAGATATATTGAAAGAGACTTCATACTGTGAATGTTTACTAATGTAGTAGTTCAATGACAATCATTGGAAGAGTGAATTCTGCATCATTTCTTATTGTTTCCTTTTTTCTTTATGTGATGCTGATGGTGAAACAGCTAACATTACATCAATTCCATACTCTTTTTAATTATGAATATCTGTGATCTGGAAAAGGATTGTGAAGTAAAATTTTATAATCAAAGTTATTTGAAATCAGTTTTTTTCTGCTGATGCCCTCAAGACATAGCCATCTAATTTGTATCTTTTTCCTGGTTAATTTAGCATTCAGAGTCTACGAGTTATACATGCACTTTGTCAGTACTGAAGAAATTCAGTGTATGGGAGGAGAAAGTAGAGGTAATAAGATATTAGTTGTTACAGAACTGACAATTGAGAATTGCTGACTTTTAACATGCTATTATTGGTGCTGCGTTTTCCCTTAATTACAGCTTTCACCCATGTGTATTTGAAGCAACATTTAAGATCCGAAGTAGGCATTCTGGTACTCAAAATGAACATGTTGGGTCCCATGCAGTCCTTGAAAAACCATTCCATTATTTCTTATCACCGATTCTAAGGTCAGTGTGTTTTACTGTGTGTCAAAAACTCCCATTGCCTTTCCTACGAGATTAAGGTAGGTAAAGATTATCTGGCCTACACCACATTCCAAACTCCAGAATGAAATAGGTAAGATATTGCTGCATATAACATAAATAATAGATTCAGAACAGGCCTTTTTTCCAGACTTATAATTACCTAGGAAAGGCGCAATTAAACTGGAACTGGTTTTGAAGAGGCACTGTGGAACATTCCAGATTATAAAACTTGAACCAAATTGGCATATGCACTTTAAGGGCTGGGACATGACATTGTGAGAGGAAAAGGGCCTTACCAAGACAACAGAATTACAGTAGTTTTCTAATACTCATTTAAAGCTGAGTAGAGGATTATTGCAGTGGGAGAACTGGGTAGTGACTGATTTATAGTTGTGGAACTGAAGAATGGCACTAAAAGCACTCGAAATTGGGTACTTGAGATGTTATTCACAATCTATCAGTTAAGCAGTGTTTGCTGTATGAAGCATCTGAGGTACTGAGGAGAGCCATAGAGATAGGTTTCTCTTTAATGGTTGGTTTCTGCCTTCATGGATTTTCTGTGAATCACCTCTTGCAAAGGCTTCTCTGCTTGTCCTCTTTTGCTCTGCAGAACTAATAAAAGCCAAGACACACACTAGAGACTTTGTTGTGCTGAGCCCTGGTTTAAAACCTGTGTTTAAATGTCTGATGCCTAATTTAAAATCATAGCGTAGACTTCACTGTATTTTTATGTGAAGCATTAACCAAAGCTTCTTCTCAGTGTGATGATATTAATTCCAACTATGTTTTCAACGAAGCAGCTCAGTAATTTTATACATAGGCATTTGCCAAAAATAGAATCTTGCATTTTCTTTCAGCTCACCTGAGTCAAATGTACTAAATGCTTTTTTTACAGGGGCAAGAAATATCAGCAGTGAGGATGAGCATTGTGTAAAATCTGGTAAAAATCTGTAACTAAAAGTGTTTGTTTAATAGCTAGTAGTTAATGATGGAAAGAGCACAAAGGCTCTCCTGTGAGCTAGCTTGCTTGGAGCTCTGGGTAATACCAGGGACCACGGCAAGAATGTCGGAGTAAAAGAAATGCTAACTAGGCAAATAAAGAACTTAGAGAAAATAAGTAGTACGTGTTTGCAGTATTGACTGGTTGAAAGGGAAGGTGGTTCATAAGAGGTGGCATTTTAGATCTCTAGTAGAAATAAGGTAAGAAATTATTTGAATAAACCTTAAGAGTATGTTCATGCTGTGGACAGGGAGCTCAGTTTGAGGTGCCTGCTATAGCAGTTACCCAGATTCTCCAGCAAGTTGTCCAGCTGTTCTGCTACCAGAACACAACCTTTTATTTAATTTAGAACAAGCATGGCACTGCCTAGATTGTGCTGTGATCATAGCAGTACCTTACTCTCTGAAGGAAGATGTCTTGCTGTAGGACCTGGTATCAGCTGTAGTGATGTTTGGGGTGTGTCAGCACTACCAGGTGTAGTACTGTGGAGAGATGCCCTAAATTAACAGTGGAGTCTGCTCTGCCTCCTGCAATGTATAAACCAAGGCACTTTGGCAGTATATAAATGAGAATTACTGCAGCTTTACGTTAGGTTTTGCTGTCATTGGGCAGACCAGGCTGGAGCACAGGAAGAACTGTGCATTTCAGAATGGAAGCAAATACCTTTAACTTGTGTTGGCTTATAATGTGATTATTCAACTACACATCAGTCCAATCAGTTACAAGACAGCTTTGAAGTGCCAGAGTCCTACCCTAACATGCTAAAACCCAAAGATCCCAAGTGCTTAACAAGAAATAAATTTTTCATTATTACTCTGGTTGAAATTGTTTGCCAGACAAACCCTGTATTTCGGCTGATATAGCTCCAAATTACTACTGCTGCTTCTGTCAGAGATTTCCCAGCATCATTGGATACTGACACCTCTCAGAAAAAGAGTTTTTTCATCAGTTTGTCACTTTACATTTTAAATTATAGTGGTGAAATGCACTCCTGATGTAACTGACGTGACTGGAGTTACACTAGGGGATCATTTTAATTCTACTAATGTAGTTCAGATTGTTTCACAGTGACATACATTTTGGCTAAAAATAATGCAAAATGAGATATTGTGATATTTCAGGTTCATTTGCAATGGTGAATAAAATTGGAAGAGTTCCTTTAGAATTCATGGAATCACAGCAGTATCAAATCAGATTTCAAATAACAGGTTGATACTTCACTGTGTAGTGAAACTTCTTTAAAGAAATTTTTTATAGTCTTTTATAGTAATCTGAAGTGCCAAGGCCAGACTCATAAGGAGAGAGTTTTGCCAGCTGATTTGATTTAATGCCTGAGTTAAGAGATCCACATTTTATTTTTTTTTTCTATTACATTCCCAGAGTTATGATTCCTTGAAAATTGCAGCCTGGATACTGAAACTTACATCAAAAGAAGTGTTGTGTCATCCTGTTAGGGAGTTCTTGGCAAAGTGTTTTTATGTTCAGTTAAAGTTTCTCAGAATGATTCCACAAGAGGCCAGTTCCACTTGATGGAAAGTGTAATTTGTTTCTATTTGAAGGATAATGCTTCTGCTTACATAGTTTTGCTGTATAGAGTCCAGTAGCTTCCTCAAACTATTTCTTACCTGTTCCTTACTACTTCATACTTCATTGTGTCCAGTTATAAATATAGGTCTATTTTTATATTAATTGACAGGAGACAGTGAAAAAGAATTAAAAAAAATAATTTTAAAAACTATCTCCAATACCCAGCATATAAATTACATATTTTCTTGCCATTAAATAAACCTAAATGGCATACTGTAAGACATGGGACAAGGTATGCATTTTCCTGGTACTATAACTGCATGATCAAATGCTTCTGATTTTATAGTGAATAAGACCTAGCTTATAGATTTTTTAACATGCTTGTGTACCCCTCTTTGAAACAAATCTTTGAAGAAAATTTGGTGCTTCTTAAAAAATGAACATTCCCTTATTTCTACAGAGATTATCTTATTTGGAAAATTTGACAAATTAATTCTTTGTTAAAGTGCATAATTTTTTTGTGCCTGGCAGCCAGGTACAATCATGAAATTTTACATGTTGCTGCCATGCTTTCTGTGTGTTCAGAACTCTGATGATGATAATTCTGAGGGGAGACTCATTGAAGCATTATGTACTGAGCTGGTTGAATGAATATTTGTTTTTACCTATTTTCTGTAAAACTGTAATATTCCTTGAGACCTTTTTTTTTGCAATAGGTCCTTTGGAAAATAAATACATAAGCATATAAAAAGGAAAGAAGAAAAATCTTAAATTACATGTTGAAATCTAGTTAAATAGTCAATTTGAGGAAAAGTAGGTAAGTCAAAACACTAATTTTTTTCCTGCACTTGTGCCTTTGTGGTATTGCCATTGAAAACAAATTGGGGGCAAGTTGGCTGAATAGATGTGCACCTGCAGGAGAGGTGCTTCATGCTTTGTGTCTGCACCAGGTACTGGGTAATCTCAGGAGCAGCTACAGCTCCATCTCAGGTCCATTGCTGCTGTCTTGTCCAACTGGGAAGATACTCATGAGTTGAGGCAGTGCTGGGTGGGGTGGGAGAGGGTACGGTGATGTTTGCAGCTGGTCTAGTAAGTCCATGCTTCTACTGGACTATCCCACCTGAGTGCAAAATAGTTGTAAAATTATTTGCTTGAAATACCATCCAACCCTTTAAAACCTTGAGGTCTCAGTGGCTCCAGTCTGCTGGTTCCTCAGCTGCAGAGGGACTCATGCCCACATTCGCTAAATGTGCTTTTAGAGACCTGAATTCTGTTCATTTAATAAGGAATTGGATGGCAAAATGCTTCCTAAATCAGGGACCAAGTGATTTGCTCAGAGCCAAAGGGAAGGCTGTGGCTGAGCAGGTTTCCCAAGTGTTAGTGATTCCCTAAGGAGTGCTGGAAGTAACGCCACATGTTGAAGATAGATTTAGGTCTATTTTTGGTTTTAATATCTTCAAATGATCCTGGGGCATTTGTGTTGAGAGTAGGGAGGAGGATGGATAGATTCAGTGAGGTCTGTCAAAGGCATCTTCAATTTTAGAAATTTTTTCCTGTTCTTAGCAGTCCAAATAAGTTAAGAGGATTTTTTTATTATTATGATTCACTTAGTTCTTTTACAAGCTATTTCAGTGGGAGAACACACAGTGAATTTGAACTTGTCATCCTGGACGTGGATGGTAGCTTTCAATTCAGAAATTCTAATGCCATTCACTATCTCACAGTTTTAGGTGTTCTGGCTATGAGTCTCGTGCTCTTGCACTGAAGAAATCTAAAATTTCTTGCATCAATACAAGTCAGAGCTTTCCTTGGTGTTGCAGTACGTGACAGCTGAGAAGACAACTGCTTGTCCTTGTTTTTATTTATATTGACCTGATTATGAAGCAGACTTGGGCTGCAGAGGATGGGTGCTCCGGAGTCCTTCACTCTGTGTTCATCTCTAGGTGAGCAACACCCCCCAGTGTGCTTTGGAAAGGAATCCAGCCCCAGGCCTGGGGATTCAGCATTCCTTTTCTCCTCTGCCTTGTGGTCCTGAAGAACAAATGGAAGTACCACTGGATGCACTGCTTGCCCTACAGTGGAAATCCAACCGTGCTTCTCACTTTGGTTCCATGTAGAGCAGGGAAAGTTGGTTTTAAGTCAGAGCCTTGATCTGGCTTATGCCCTGTAGGAATGAACTCTAATTTCTGCGTTTTGTTGTCTCCCTGTCAGTACAGCTTTGTAATGAATTCAGGGTGTCACTCAGTGACAGTTTCTTCTTGCACAGTGGAGCCTGAATAGCACAGTGAGCCTGGATACAGAACACTGCAAGGGACTGTTGATATGAAGTAAAGGTACTATTTGTTTACTGTTCAAATACAGCATGATATATTTGTATTGCAACAAGTTGGACATTCCACAGATTGTATGTTTCAGGGCAAATAAATTCTCTTTCATTAATGGGCTTGTATTTTCAAGGTGCCCTCAGTTTTCCCTGAATCCATCAAGAATTTCAGAAATTGAATGTTTTTCAGGTCTCAAGCATGAAGGAAGATTCAAAATGGCAAGGCACTCTTCTAAAGCAGAAATCTTGTGTATTTTTCAGGTTAGAGGAGGCTGAGGAATAGTAGCCTTTCTGGTAATGTCCTTCTTAAATATTAACAGAAATACATACTGAGGAAAAAATGTTTCATCCCAGGGAAGGGGTAGAAAAGATTTTGCATCGCATAGTTAAAAGGTATGATCATATTTTACTGTGTGCCAAATTACAAGATCAGCTAAGTGATCTATCCTACTTGCAGAGGACATAGTATAGCAATTTATAATTCAGTTTGTAGTTCTGTATACACTAGCTTCTCTTAGTTACATACTTACTTATTAGTAGTTATTCTTCAGAACTTACGGATCACAAAACTAAAGACAAAAATGCTATAAGGGTTTCAATGAAAGAAAGGAACTGCTTTAACACTTCAGAGCATCTTCTAGAAGATACTGTTAATTTGGTGCCATTTAATTTGTGAACATCTGCTCTAATAAGTGATATGATGATTCAATGGTTAGAAGACAAGACTGTTTACTCTGGCTAGTAAAATATTTTTGTTACTCATAGCTTAATGGGGGATTAGCCTTTTTTCTTTGAAATATGCAGAAAATATGAAAAGATACAAGTACATAGATATGGTACCAATTTATTGCTTTTTGGCCTATTTTACAAGAAAATATTTCCAAATAGTTGACATACTTGAGAAGTGTCTAAATATATAGTATTTTAAACCCCAAATCCAGTTTTCCTTATGTATTATAAATAATTGGAAAAATACACCAAAAAACCTTTTAGGCTGGGATGAGCTCATTTCATGAAAAAATGCTGGGGTGATGTTCTGTTCTGCACTAACTCGGTTTGCAAAAGGTGGGAGGTGATGTATGTGGCTTGTGCATAGTTCTCAGTTTGCATGAACAAAGAACAGGGAGTTTTTAACTTTTTCAGAGTCCAGTACAACAACTCCACTCCCCCCCACAACCCTCCTTTAATTGTTTCATTTTGATTCAATTTTTGTTTTCTGACTGTTGAGAATGTTGCAGACAAAGTTTGGTATTCTAATTCTAATGCAAGGAGTCTGAGAAGAGAATAGAGAAGGACTTGTAACTTTCTTACTGTTTGCTTTACAGATTATTGTTCTTCGGAATAATGTGTGAACTATATAATATGCCCCTAAGCAGTGAGAGCCTTAGGCTGCTGGATCTTTAAATGAGAAATTGCTTTACTTAACAGCAAAGATCTGTGTGCATTCTGTGTTACCTGAGTTTCAGATTTTCTACAGACGCAAAGAGCTGAAGGAAATTAAATTTTATGGCTTTTGGGAAATTGGGTTTAATTGCATACCTACTTATTTCCTCTTCTGGAGATCTGATACAGTTGATACTTTAGGCTGACTGGAATTTTTTTTCTTTTATGTGAAGCTACTTCTTCTGAAAAGCACATAACAGTCTGGTTCCGCTGGTATTTTTTGTTTTATGAAAATATTTCTGTATTTTTCCCCATCAGATGTCAACACAAACAAACCATAATTATGGAGTCATGTATTCAGTGGAATAGAGTGCAGAGAACCTGCTCAATGACTAATATTGACAAATGCTTGCTGAATGCTGTACTTGTATAACTATAGCATTTACATGTTCCAGATGACCTACAGTTATTTCTGGTTTGCAGTTTACATACTCAGCAATATTCTTTATTTTCTGCCTGTATAAAGAAGGTATTGTATTAAATGACAATGCTGAGTTTTAATGCTGTGGTTAAATTTACCACAGTTCCTCATACAACTTGCTAATTCCTTCTGCTTTAGTTAAGTTCATAGGGAATTTTCTTTAATTTTGTAAATGCAGAGTTTCTTTTAAAGCTTTGTTCTCTAAAAGCAAATTATTTGATCACATAGAGCCTTAGCTTTAAGACTTTGGTATTTATCACTGCCTGTGGTTCACTGAAAACCTCTTGGTGAACTGGCCATCATCAGCATAAAATATTAAAGGATATTATACATAGAATCAAGAAAAAAAATAAAGTGGTAATTTAGATTATAATCTCCCATTACAATATCCAGCAGGTTCCATTCATAATCCCTCTCTCTTGTTATGATTTAAGGGATAGCATATGTTACCTCCCTGGGTTGAAAAGCCAGTTTCAAACTAACAGAACAGAATTAGTTGTGAGTGATGATGTGAAACACCCAGAAATGCTGTGTTTCTGCAAGGCTCTGGTACTCCCTGCAGTCCAGCACCACCAGGACTACATCTTTGCAGGGTATCTCAGTGAGTGCAGGGACCTGTGCTCCTGGGGAGCTGCAGAGATCAAGGCTCTGCTTGGGAGTGCTCTAGCTTCTGCTCCTGAATCCACCCAGACTTTCCTGCTTTTTCTGCAGAGACTCTGGATTTATTGAAGGGAGAACTGGGAGAATAGGCAACCCCCACTTACACGTGACTTTAAAGAAGAAGGGATTTTGTTTCTTTGTCACCAATCAGTCAACTTTTCCAGGAATATGAGCAGAGCAAGATGATTTGTCCTGGAAAGATTTGTGTACATTGTTTTTCCTTAGAGGGATAAAAGAAAGTTCAGATCCAGGAGTGATACTCCAGGGGAGAACAGTCCTTCCTTTTACCTCAGAACTTTCTCTTCCCAAACTAAAGGATTATCTGTTACCACCACCCCTGTGTCGTGAGGGTTACTTCTTTTTCCGTCTGCATCACCTTTCATTTTCAATCAAACTGCCCTTGAGCAGTAAAGAGGTGATCATTGGAGAGAAAGTTCTATATATTAGGGTTTTTTGGGGTCTTTTTCCCCCTTAAAGCCTTCAGTTTTCATTGTCAGTAAAATGAACTGGTGGGATATCAGTGTTCTTAAGTATATGTGACCTAATAAGAAAGCTCAGTAACTAACCACAGAGGTGTAATTTTAGCAGAGAACAAATTACATCAGGTATATTCAGTCTCTTTTACAGTAAACCAGTGAGAGTATCATTACTAAGCTTTTTCAGGTATCTTACTTAGCTGCATAGCAAAATTAGTAGTAAAAGAATATAAGTAGGATCAAGAGCAGTTTTAAAATGCTATTTAAAATGAATAGGTGATGTGGAATGAATGAATTCAGTTCAGCTAGAGGTTTCTAGCTGGAGAACCTCATTCTACTTTCTACTTTTGTTTTTAGCCATTTTTTTTTGTTCTGATTCTTATACTGTGAGGACTGCAGAGAAATGCAGATACAAGAAAAATTACTTTCATGACAAATGGGGGGAAAAATCCCACAAGGTCTAGAGATTTTGGTTTCTGGAATATTTTTAATTTTCTGTCTTCAATACCTGGCCTAAAATGACTGACAAAAATCATTCTAACTATGAAAAGCAATATCAAGCTTTAGTGCTTTCTCATTAGTGGTATCACTCATGTGTTCTGCCTGGGAACTGATGAGGCAAGGTGGGTTAAATAATATTTGATAAATATTAATAAATAATATTAATTATTATGGATAGTTTCTAAATTTACTGAATTATTTTACCCTGTGCTGCAAAGTGTGAAATTCAGAATAATACAGCAGTTAATAATGATGTTTATCTAGTTATAAGAATTCAAATCTTGAAATAAGTTGCAAAAGAAAAAAAATGCTAATTTGAAATAGGCAATTCAAATTTGAATACTGTAAGAGCAACCTGTGATCAAAGAGTGTTAATTCATCTGTGGGTGAAACACTCGTTCTTCTTCTGGTCTTTGTGTCTGAATGACCAAAAGTTGGCAAGTTTATCACTTTCACAGTTTTTCTGAGTAACCAGGTTAATTATGGCTTTTAGGGACCCTGGCTGCTAGTGTCTGGGTGGCTTCCAATGTGCTCAATAGCACTGTGGGCTATGGAAAATGGAAATTTGCCCTGTCTGTATTTGATATTTGAAAATGCCATTCTCAGGGCTGCTTTGCAGTGCTGGAGTCTCTGCGAGGAGGCAAATCTGTGGCTTCAGCTTCAGCATTGCAGGAGGGTGGATTATGAATGCTGAAAGTGGAGGTGGTGGATGCTGTGTCAGCTGGTGGAGGCAGGCACTGCTGCAGCATCAAGGGCAGATTAAAATTTAAAAGTTTCCTCTGTGTTTGAAGATGAAAGATGCTCTGGAAGGGAACCCTATGAATTCAGCAAACCCTCCCAGATTTACAGGTATATTTTGAAGCTCACATTTGTGGGCTATAACACTACAGAGTGTTAATGGGGAGTTTTCATTCTGAAAATATTCTAAAAGCAAATGGGAATTTTTCTTGGTGACTCAGTAAAAGCTGAGGCAAGCTCAGGTTTGTGTGCATTCAGTTCAGATTCAAGGTAACAAAAACCAATATGGTGAAGAGTTTCAAACATCAACTTTTTAATTTAGACAAAAAGTGGAAAATAAGGAAATTCTTAGCTAGAAGACTAGTGATGTAGTAGAATGAATGAAAGAATGAATGGATGTTTGCAATACTAATTTACAAGAGAAAGATGGATTATGAAAGTTATTTTTATGAGCTCCCTGAGCTCCTTTAAAATTGATGAACAAAGATTCCATTAATTGAGAAGAGCTAAGAGCAGAGCTGAAAGAATTACTTGAGAATAAAGAAAAAGGTGTGCAGTACTGAAGAATTAACAAGTGGAAAATACAGGAAAAACTTTTAAAGAACTGGAAAATGTAGAGCAAATGATAGCAATGTATTACAGAAGGAGTCATATAACATAGATCGAGCTGGATGACATGAAGTGTTTTGGCTTTCCAGTTCTATGGGATATCCTTGAAAATAGTTTGGTACCTTAACCTGAACCTTCTCCTGCAGTTTATTCCTTTCTTGCCTCCAACATGTTCCCTTGTACATCTTTGTGCATTTCAGTGGTTTTTTGTAGATTGGTGCTGTTCCCAGCACACTCTGAAAATGATTTGATTGTATCTCATGGGATTAATTTTCTCATCTCTTCCTTACAAACACCATCCAGTTTCTCCCTAAACTTGGAAATGTCTCACCAGTCTGACTGCAGCTGGGGATGTATGCCACCAAGAATGCCACCAATTTTTAATTACCTGAATCTTTAAACAGTCTTTGATGGTATTTGTCCCCTTGATTTTCCTCCAAAAGCTGACACTGTGTTTTCAAAGGCCCTTTTTTCTTTGACAGATATTTTTAAGAAGTGCCATGATGTTGTATGCTGGGGAAACAAAGTAGCTCGATATAGCTGAGGACAGAACTGGGTCCAGTTAGCTTATGTCTGTCTCTGAGGCCCTTTCCTGCTTTGGCATGGTATGTTCCCTTGGGGACAAATTCTTTTTTTCCCAGTGTCTGTATGTGTGTAACTGAAAGCAGAGTTTTTCCACTTCTGTCAAGTTTATTCAGGTTTTATAAACACCAGTTTCAGCAGTTATTCTAGTTGCTTTGAAATAAGCTGCTATGCTTTTGAAAAGGACTATATTGTACAGAAAACCCTAACCATTTTTTATTCTGTTTGATTCTTGACAATGTTTGTAGCCAGCTGTCTATAAATATTTTTGGTTCTGAATGCAACCTCAGCCCAATATTAAATCACATCATAACTGATGCTACCCACTGCATGTTATTTGTTACTGTCTACCAGTTCCAAGAAATAGCTTTCTTGGGTTGCCTGTGGTACTGGTGCAGTCTATAATGGGGAGCTGTAAAATGGATAAAAAATTGCTTGGCTTTTTTGGTGTAGTAGTTATTAATTTCCATTCATAGTGGGTCTGTGCCAGTTTGTTAAGATGAGTGAGGACATGGTGTTCTCACATTTCTGTATGTTATACAGAGATCCCTGAGGGATACATGCTTGGCTCTGTGCCTGGGTACTGTGTAGTTTACCACACAGAGATTTGCAGTGTCTTGCTGTCAGTACTCTGAGCTGAGTTCTCATACCTGCTGTGGATCTTGTTGTTCTCAGTCTATGGGGAGAACTGCAATGCTCGTATGCTTAAAAGCATCATTCTGACAAGCTAAAATGTTGTGCTAGATAGTATAGCATTTGACTTTATTAAGCAAAATAAATAGATGTTTTGAAGTGCCCTTTTAATAAAGGATCATGGTCCTGAACTCTCAGCTGGCACAAATTGGTGGTACTCTGTTTAGTTGAAGGGAGTTAAATGAACTCATTCCAGCCTACCTGGGGTAAGAATTGAGCAAAGACTGAGTATTTCATCATGAGCCAAACCACATGAATCTCAAAGCCCTGATTTCTAATGTGTGTATCTTAAGAAGGAACTAAGTTAGTGGCTTGTTAAATAAAGACTCAGTTTTTGGTTGCTCAGAATTAAATGTACAAAAATATTGCTTTCAATATTCTTGCAAGTGTGAAGAATCAGTCCCACACTGACACCCCACACACTGCCCAGATGATTTGGAATCTCTCAGAATACCAAGAGATGCATTTTAAATGCATGGCAAGATCTCCCCTTCCTCTCAGGCGTGTGCTTTGCATTCAGACATGAAGAATGAATCAAACAAGAGCACTTGCTCAGCCGTGTCCTTGCAGACATTTCAGCTGAAGCCATTCAGTAACAAGGTCTTCTGGAGCAATGTCCCTTAGGCACATATGCCAGCAAGGTTTCCTGCTCTCAGATATGTTCACTTTGATGTCAGACTAATTTTTCCTGATGCAGTTGGTTGCTGATAATGATTACCTGACACAAATGCTTCAAAAGAAGCAGCAATGCTGGATTGTGATGCCTACAGCATCAGCAGTTCCAGCCCTGCTGAAGTCTGTTTGCTTACTAAAGCTTCTCCAGTGTGAGCTGCTGGACTGCTCTGTCCTGCTTCAAATGCTGTGGCTATGGGAAACTTTTAGATGCCTGGATTTTATTGAGGTGATGTGATTGTGTAGGTCTAATAAATCTGTATCAATGCTGCAGCTGGCTAAGAACCTGTGAGTCTGTGAGAGAGCTGACATAACAGTGTTATTTCACAATATGTGTTCTAGTGGTGATGCAGTTCCAATAAAAGGACCCTTAAGCAGCAGCAGTTGTTTTTTTTAGCCTGCCACAGAAATATCATCATTAATACTTACTTTCTTTTATTCCTCATAGTAGATGTAATAACAGGTCCCTGAGAATTTGGTAGCTGAAGGGGATTTCTAGCTGTTTATTTTAATAGTGCTCCTCAGTAGCACTGGTTGGTGGTGGGTGGTACTTCCAATGCAAGTTAATACATTTTGAGCTATGTTCTATCAGGGCTAAGTGAGCCTGTTTTACTTGATAATTGGGTTAAGCTCAGAGCTTACATTTAATAAGTTATAAAAGCTTATCTGATAGGCAGGAACATATAAACTACTGTATCCTGATTTTGCTGTGTCATGTGCTTATTTCCTAATTGTGAACTGCATTATTCCATCTCGGGGAGAATTCTGTTAAGGACAGTGGCACTGTAAATCTGATTAAATGTGATGCTAAAGGTGAGGTGAGAACTTGCAATGTGAATAAGTGGTGCTTTTTTTGTAAGATGGGCCTTTCTGAATTGGGTCATGTGGGAAAGATATATAAGCTAACACATAATGTGCTGTTGATTCTTTCATAGCTTTCTGAAACTTAAATGTGTGGAGCTTGCAGCTAGCTGGAAGTCTCAGGAATTAGGACAGTGTTGGAACAGCCATATTTGAGAACTGTTTGTAGCTAAGTGTCTTTAGCCCAACATCTTTAGTGTCTGGGAATGTCTGAGAGCATAAAGTTAATACCTGCATGGAGTACTGTACATATTTCACATATTTCCCTAGGTAGGTCTTCCCACCTGTGTGGGAAATCAGAGAGAGTACTGTGTGGAGCCCATGGGGGATTAAAAATTCCCCCTTCCAATTCTGAGGAAGCTCTTGGAATTGATATTCTTCCACCTCTAAAAGCAGGAAGGTGTGGGAGTGAGCAGATCCCAGTTTCCATGGAAGAGGGTGGGGGGATTAGCATCATAGCATGGGTTAGTAAACCAGACTGGTTTTCACATTTCGAGCCATAAGGGGATAGGACCTCGGTGACTGGTGCAGCTGGAGCAGAGCTGTGGCTGCTCAGACAATGTTCAGCAAAATGTGGAAGGCAGGAAGCCACTTGCAGGGTGTGAAACTAAACTAATGTTCAAAAATAAATGACCGTGTTTTCAAGGTCAGCTTTTTTAAACTTCACAGCCTGGAATGCCAAGCTCTCAATACAAACTAAAAGGAAAAGAATGCATGTTGAAGAAAAATGTAAGAGGGCCTCCTATGTTAAAAGCAATACATTTTAATAGTATACTTTGGAGGGTGGTATTTTTTAACATATTAGCTATCTGGCTGCAATTGCTATGGTCAAATAAGCAAGCTGTGCACTACAATATACTGTATGATGTGGATGCCGTAATAGAAAGTGAAATTGCTGTATCCAGCAGTTAAACTCTTCCACTATAAAGATAGCAGCTATTGTGGAAAAAAAATTTAAAAGCTGCACTTTGAACTTGAACTCACTGGTTAGGAAGGAACAAAGCAGTCGTGGTTGCTAGAAAGAAGATAATGCTGTATGCAACAAGGAGGAGAGTATTTCCTCTTCTTATGTGTATTTGAAAGAGATAGGAAATTAATTTTTTACCACTGAATCTTTGGCAATTTGCAGATAAATGTGGATTCTGGCTAAGGGAGGGATACAGCTCATCTCGAGGCAGTGCTGGCCGTGGAGGTGCTTCTTACCCACTGGTGTTTGCTGCAGAACAGCTTGAAACCATGGCACTGGAAAGTGAGTTATCCTCAGGTGTCTTAAAGTGGTGTAACCATCAAAGACAAAATAGGTCAGTATATTTAACTCTTTTATCAGTGAACAACACGATGCCAAGAGCATTCACTTGTCCAGTTGCCCATGAGAGGTGCCTAGATTTTCTAGCAGCACAGACAGCACATGTACAATTAAGACCAGATTTTGCTTTTAATTACACCAGAGAATAACTTAGTGGAATTTAAGTAACTCAGAACACACCTATATCTTAAAGTGTACTAGATTGTATTTAGCTGTATGCAGATAAATACTGGAAGAGGAGAACTGAAAGCTTTTGCCTTTCAGTCCCTGAGCCAGGCTGATGTGCAGACTGTCCTTGAGGAGAGCAGTGTCCTTGAGGAGGAGAGCAGTGACTGCTCCAGGCTCGTGACTGCACAGCTTTACCCTTCTACATAACACCCAGCATCACTGGGCAGAATTTTGCATGGAGGTTTTTCTGCATCACTGAGCATGATGGCTTTTAAACTGTAGATTGCATTGTAAAAATTTTTTGTCAATGAAGCTAAATCAATAATACATTTCAGTGCATCTTGCTTTGCACTGAACAATCTTTGGACTAAATATGTTTTTTTAATTTTCTATTTTTTTGATGTGTAAATGAAAATTCCTGGTTCTGCTTCCATACATATGACTAATAGTTTAAGCTGCCCAGGCTAATTAAAAGAAAATGAAGCAAAACTTTAATGAAATCAGTCCAGTTGGAAGCATAAATTAAGCAAGCCCACGGATTTCATTGAGTGAAAAATGTTCTTTTCTGTCTATAACTGCCACTTTCAGAAGCTTTCTATTTCTCAGCAGCTCAGTGGTCTGGAATGACTTGGTGAAAGAGGCCAGTCCTAAAGATCAGGATTAAGTTAATCAAATTGTGTACTGAACATAATCCCGTGCTCACATTTAAATGCGATTGTGCCTCAGGATTCTGTTTGCTTGAGAGATCTTGAATCCACTTGAATCCATTGGCAAGAATGAAATCAATTGTGCAACTGCTTTTTCAGTGGGCCAAAATTAATTCAGTGCCCAGACCAGTGTTTTGTTTTCATTAATAAATTTTCTAATTACACTGATTCAGATAATTTTTCTGTTAAAAATCCTGGTAGTCATGAGTGTTAATAGTTTATTAACAATGAAAATCAGTATCAGCTTTACTGCTGTGCCTGGCCATATTTGTGAATATGTTTCCTATACCTTTCCCTCATGTGGCAGAAGAGCAGAGGTAATTTTTCTCCTATTCTGAGTGTGGGGTGCCAGTTTCTACTGAGCCCTGCTTGTGTGAATAAATGGGATTTATGGAACCTTGGTGTTTAGCCTTCCACTGAGGTGAAAGTGTCATCACAAGACAAGCTGCCTGTTCAGAGCAGCTTTCCAGCAGATCCTGATTTGCTTCTTTTGACATCTTGGGAGTCAATGTCTTTCTGGCATGCCTAGAAGATTTCAGACAATCTAATTCTTTGCTTCAGTAAACAGCAGGTTAATTCATTAAGAGAATAAACATATACATTCTGGTAAAAGTTGAATGCTGGGGAGATCCTGGCTCTGCTATCCATCTCTCAGCCCACAAGCCTCAGAGAGGGTTTTAAAGGCAGTAATTCTTTGTTGCTGTACTTGGTACAAGGATGTCAGCTGGTCAGCACAGTTGCACATCTGCACACACAACACATTGAATACAGTGCAGGATGTGGATCTTTTAAAATCATTACTCTTGTTCTTTTCAAATCATACAATTCCTGTGTATATTTGCCATTTTCTTTTGTACCATCTTCCAGGTGTTGCTTTGCTCTGAGTTTTTTAGCCTGTGCTCCCCTGACACTGCTCTCTGTCCTGTCACTGCTTGAGGAGGATGGAGGAACATGAGGTGTCCCTCAGAGGTTCTGTTACCAGACCACTGCTGAAGGGGCAGCATCAGAATTGTCAAAGCTCCTGCAAAAGCAAGTGGGTGAAAGGGAAATCAAACTCAGAGCTGAAGGTTATGAGCTGGTATGTCTGTGATGTCAGTGCTTTGATGCCAGGCTCTGGCAGACTGCTTTGAATGAAGCCTTTTTCTCCAGTCTCAGACTCTGTAAAAGGCCTCTGCAGATAGTGCTTTTTATAAAATGTTCCTTAAACCATATAAAATACCCACCTGCTCCCTCCAACTTTTAAGGCTGTAACAGGAAGATAACACCATAATGCTCCTGGCATCTTCATGGATATGTGCAACAGTGTGAACATTATGTTTTACAATTTGAATATTTTTTCTGCTCAAGTAAAGGGTAGCTCTTCATCTAGCAGTGGTCCTGGATATTATTCCTGGTTATTCTTATGCAATATTACTGGAGACACTGGCATTTTGAAGGTGTGACTGAGTTAAGGGTCTGGTCAGTCAAGCAAAAACCTTGACATTTTCCCCTATGCATTCTTGAGCAGAAATAATTATGCATCACAATATGCCTTTCTTTGTCCTTCAGTCAGATTTTCTTTCTAAGTGTCAGCTACTGTGGCTGAAATCTGGTACATATATGTCTTTGTTGGACAGGATCCAAGCCAAACAGGTGAGGGGCTGCCATATTTTGTGAGACACCTTTGTATATTCTACATAACTGAAATCTAAATTCTGTAAATCTCTACAATATTTACAAGAGTTCTTTATAATCAAGACAGCAGCCAAAAGTCTGGCCTCATTCCTTTCCATCTGAGTCCAAGGTTTCATTTCATGGGGGATTAACCCTGAGTAGCTCCAGAGAAACATTAATTCTTGGGTTTTATTGTTTATTTGAAAAGCATATTCTCTCAGTTTTGTGTATTTGTCCTTTTCCTCCATCTTTTTCCAGCTGATGAAAATTTTTATTACCCTTTATCTGCATGCTCTAAATGGCTGTAGGGCTTCTGAAGGCATAAAACTCTGGGTGAATTTGAGTCACCCTAGGTCTGGAGGAACGCAGTACTAGAAGTACTTTACAGAGTATGGATGGAGTACTTCACAGAAGAAATATTAGACTGGAGTCTATAGTCCCTCCTGAAGCTATGCTGGTCTATGCTGAAAGCAAACTTCACATAACAGGCTTTGGCAAGTCCAGGATCTGCAGCACTTTTGTTTAGTAGTTACTTAGAATGAAAAAGGGTCTTCTTTCAACCAAAAAGGTGTTACAAACCAATTTCCACCCAGTGGATAATTTACTCTTTGCTTGTTTTTTTTATGCGACATTTCTTGGCTTTGGTATTAAGTTTTAAAAAAGAAAAATGATTGTAGTAAATCTTAAATTATAGGAGTAATTGCTGGAAAATTGACATTTACTGGCTTTCTTTAGTCTCAGACTTAGCTTTTCTCTATAAAGTGTGGTCAAAGATACGTTACTGCAAAGTCTGGGTTTTTTCACATTCCTATATCTCAAAAATATCAGCAGGGAATGTCACTGAACTTTCCAAAGTACCCTTGCTTTAAAGAAAGGGAACTCAACAATAAAAGAACAGTTATTTAATATGTTGATCAAGTCTATAAAAAACAATATTAAACTCAGTGGCATTCTTAACATCCTTTTGGTTATTGTAATGATAGCAGGATTTCCCCTCTGAATCATGCAGTAAAAGGATAAATATTAAGTATTTCATGCTTAATAAATGCATATATAGTAAAGATGGTCATCATATATTTATTTATTTACTTGAGAGTCAGCCTTCGGAGAGGATTCTTTTTTTTTTTTTTTTTTTTTTTTTTTTTTTTAGAAGCAAAAAAAAAAATCACCAGAAAAAGGTATGTCATCTCCTACACCTTTTCCCCCATGTTTCTCCTGTTTTTGCTTTATTCCTGCCAGTTCTTCTCCTTAAAATCCAACAATTCAATATTTCCTGTCCTACTGCCACTTTCTGGCCCTTGATCCAGTTCTTAAACTTCTCTGAAAAATGTGTCAGCCTAGTACAACATTTTACAAGATTAATTGTATTCTTAATAATAACAGACAATTGAATTTGCACAGAATCTTACTATCACTGCTCATTCCCCTTCCTCTTCTAGGAATCTGTATATTTTAGCCACTGAATACCTTAGACTGGTACCAGCTCCTTTTCCTCATTTTTCTCTCCCCCCCCCCCCCCTCAGTACACCAGCCCTTTTTCTTAACGACCTGATTTCAGATACACTTAGAAAATAGCAGTAATGTTGATAATTTGGGGATTTTTGTATTATTGATGGTTGCTATAGGCACCCAAGAGCAAGTTCTCCACCTGCTCCCTTACTGATTGATGTCTGCAAAATCCTACAGCTGCTGAGCACGACCTGGCTTGATACGCTCTACAGTATTTTCTTCTAAATGGATGAATAATTTATATGACTATGAAATAATTTTAGTGGTTTTGTACCCTTAGGAGAGCAGCTGAATATTTGCAATTTTATTTTGAATGTAATGATAATTTTCTTTAGCACAGGAATGTTTTGGAAAATGTGCCAAACCCAACAAAAATAACTCCCAGATTATTATCTGAAAGGTTTTGTTTTTCAGAGAAGAAAGGCTTTGCATATGATTGGCTGGTGGTAAGATGTAGGTTGTCTAATTAATTGGAAGCTAAGTAGATGCTTATTATGCATAAGTTATATTGAGGGAGGAGGGACAAGAATGAAAAGAAGCAGACCTTGGTCTGTCTATTTTGATTAATGTGTTAATGTCTGTCTTGTACTAGATTCCAGTTGGGTAGCAGATAAGGCTCAAGGTGATGTGCTGTCTAACAGGCAAATACAAGGACAGCTCTGAAGGCAGAGAGAGGGATTAAGCAACAGTTTTGCAAATTCTGGATCATGTCAGGGCAATCTCTGAGATTTTTGTGAAGCCTGAAGCGGGTCATTGGGGGAGATGTCCCCTCTGTTGCATTCTATAGACTACTTACCTGCCTTAGGGATGAGTACTGGGGAGATGCCTACAGGAAACATTGAGAAGATTCATCCTCAGTCTCTTTCAGTATTTTTTGTGTGGTTGCAGAGTACCTCTGAAAACATACAGGAGACAGATTCAAGCTTGAAACAACAAAAGTCTCCATCACGTCACTGGAGGCTGCAATGAGAACCCAACAAAATCAACTTTTTGCATAACTTGTGTGAGTGGAAAGAAAAAATAATTCGGCTGTTAATTTGCAATACAGTGTTTTTACTAAAATGTGACATCACCTATCTCATTTGTCCAATATTTTAAAAGTGAAAATATTTATCTGAAAATATCAGACAAAATATTTTAGTGCTCTGGAAATGTCATAAATCAAACACACAAAAAAATTATAGATGCTTAGAAAAACGTTCAAGTTTTGGGTTTGCTAGTCATGAGGAGACATTCAGGTTATATTTTTGCTGTTCAAAAAATGAAAAATGCTTTTTAATTTTAATTTTGTCCCTTCTTGTGTAGAAGGTGAGTTAATACCTAGAGAAGTGTCTGATGAAGAAAACATCTAAGAGTTGCACACACACAAGAAATGATGATAAATTATACATATCGTAGAGGGGGAACTTTATAGCCACTAATGACACCAAGCCGGTAGCACATCTGCAAAGGAGTTTCATATAGGAAAACCAGGTAAAAAACCACTAAACATGACTCATGGAAATAGAATGCCTTAACTAACATTTCTTGATACTAGTATCCTAATAAATACAACCACAAAATACTCCTTCTGGATCCTGAGATTACCCTTCAAACCATCCTACTACCAAATGCCAGCACTGCAAAGAGAAACAACTGTTGCTATACAACGTGCTTCTGTGCACACCTACCATTGCCTTGTGATGACAATGAAATGAAAATGTATTATTATACTTGTAAAGATCACATGTGATTTTTTGGAGCAGATAATGACACATACACCCACTGTTTCCAATTATGAGGAGGTGTCACCACTGGGAGGTATATTAAAGTAAACCTTATGTTTGCTCCCCTTACAGAAAACCTTCTGCAATACTGATTTTGAAATACTGGCTTTGATAAGCAGCACATTTTACAGATTTTACTTCAGTAATGAAACACTGCATTAGCTTCTTATTTGCTTTCATGTGCAAGCCAGAGTACTGCAAAATATATTCCAAGCTTTAAATGATTTAGCCCAGGAGGTTTTGCATTTTTCCCCCTCAAATTGTACTGTGATAACTAAGAGAGTATCACAGGTTTGGGGACAGAAGACTGTGAAGGAAGGCCATACTGATAGATTTGGATTTCTTTTTTACCTCATCAAAGAGCAGAATTGTAGAGACTACAGTTAGAGCCATTATATATTATTCTTTTTGTCAAGCTTATATGTAATCATGCAGCTCTTTCAAGGACGTTTTACGTATTATACAGAACACGATCTTATGCACCAACATACCATATAAAAATATATGTGCTATGTGACATTAAATCTCTTCATATTATGTCCTCCACAGGAGACATCATTGAATTAAGGTTATCTCAAAACCAGGTGATAATAATACCCCTCGTGCTGAACGTAGAAAAAACTGCAGTACTGAGAGGCTGAGCCACAAGCAGAGCATTGTTCATAGGACTGAAATTATTTTCCAGGAGAGATTTTTGTGCTCAGAGTAAATTCCAAACAGACATTCAGGTGAGGTGGCATCTGCCCATGCAGCAGCTCCTCAGGTATTTTCACCTCACCCTCTCTTCTCTTTTCTCAAAAAGAAACATCTCATTACATGCATACCGATGCATGATAACTTTCATTTGACCTTGGAGATTGTGTAGTTTCAACCCCCCCACATGGACAGGGACACCTTCCACTAGACCAGCTTGCTCAAAGTCCCATCCAGTCTCTCCTTGTAAAATCTAAGTTTTTATGATTTCCTACTTAATTTTACTTTTCTATACTGTGATAAATTCTTCTGTATTTGTTCAATTATACCTATTAAAAAATTTACAACTTCATTTACTTAATCATCCAATATCTAAATCTCCAATGTTTATCTTTTATTCTAGATTTACACAATATCATTGTTATCATCATTCTCTCCTCCTGAATTCTTCATGCAGTTTCAGACTTCATTAATTCACAGCGCTCCCCTGCAGCTCCTAATTGCTGTTATTGAATGGCTCAGAGGTACTTGATGTACATGGAAAAGCTTTGGCAAAGTGAACACATCATATATTCAACTTTTTCACAGTTCTATCAGTAAAAGAATTTAAAATAATATATAAGAGTTTTGACAGTAGCCTACTGTATAGTATTAGTAATGAAGAAAATGAAGTAAACTATAAAGAAGAAAATAAAATATATAATGTTTTTTTTCAGACTTCTCTATCATGAAGCTCTGATCTTCTCAGGCAATCTTAAACCACTCAGCAGCCAAATTCTTCATCTGGAAAACTGTTTGTCCATAGTACATTTGTTTATCAACTCTTGCCTAGCACTTGAAATGTGGGTGCTGCACAGGCTTAGCTAATTTGGTAGGATGTGTGGTGAGAGACTTTCTTCATCAAAGCAATGTTTCTTTTAACACTAGAAACAAAAGCTCTCAGTGAGAAGAGACATAGAACAGTCTTTCTGCAAACAGGCCTACAAATCTACCTAAACATAAATTTTACTATGGATAGATGACATCTTTGGCAGGTCAAGGTTTAATACAGTATTATTAGGATTTTATATCTGAATCTTAATTCCCAGAAAGAAGGACTGCTTCTTTTTCTTGTAGAGTATCTAGTTTTAAATCTGTGCTTCAAGTCTTTGGGATATTTTGTCTCAAGGCTCTTTACAGAAAAGCAGTTTTATAGGTTGGCTATAAATGAGAGTGCTGAGTTTCTTCCTTAACGAATCTGTGTATGGATATGTCTGTCTTGAAGCAGCTATTTCCTTCCTGTCTGCTTCTCCTGACAGAACCTCACAGAATTTATTAAGATATTCATCTTCCCTAGCAGGTCAACATGAGGTATTAATATGTTATTACATGACAGCTTCAAATCCATCACAACAAGAGGGGGAGGATGTGTCGGAATATAAAGAGGAGAATGGAAAAGCTGCATGACATTCTCAAGGTCAGAATGTAGGCTTGCAGCAGAGGAGATAGAGTGCTTTGAGTCACAGATAGCATGATCTGGTCATGTTAATTATAAAACATTTGCAGAAACTTAAACAACTAAACTCAGACCAAGGTAAGACATGATCCTGATTAAAATTTCATTCAAAGCAATGATACTTTTTTCTGTAGAAACGTGCTGTTATGGCTGATGTTCTGTGTGTTAAGTACCTGGATTTGTAGCTTCTGTTTTCCTTGAGAATTTCAACTGGAAAAACTTATTTAGTGAGTTATTAAGGCTTTTTCTTCTCAATTAAATTTCATCACTCCTGTTTTGAATTATTTTGAAGAGGAAGAAAAAAAGTTAAGCTGAAGAACAGGCTTACAAAATAAATTAATATTCCACAATAATAAGATTAATAAAATCATAAGATGAAAGCAATGAATGAACTATGTTGTAATGCCAAATTTAGAGTAAATACATATTACTTCAATTATCCTTTAGTGATGAAACTAGAAATCCGTTCATGGAGAATAACTATGAGACCAAATCTTCAGGAGGGATCATGAGGTTCTGTCGTCATTAACTGAGTTTAAAATCCTGACCAGCAGCTGACACAACTTTGCAAGTGACTGTTAGGAAAAAGTAAGATTTAGGTGTAGTGAATTTAGTAACAATTTGGAATAAAAGTCCAAATAAGAGATTTGAAACAATCTGAGTTGGAATACACAAACACAGAATATTGGATCTTGGATTACATTGTGGGCCATCCCTTTTATAAGTATTGTAGATCATTTTGCTTTCTACTATGTCAAGATAACATTTTGACAAGTGTTGATGCTCTGGTATGAAACCCTGTATGTTCTTCATTTTCTCCCCATTAGGTATATTAAGAGAAGGACAGGAAAAGGCAGCTTTATTACATCTTTTTGGTCCAAGGAATCTGAATGGCAATTAAACTGGATTAAGTGAAAAACAGCAGTAAAATGATGTTTTTATTCTGGTAGTTCTATTTCAATTGAAAGTCTTCATATATCATCCTATTTTATGGGAAACCACCAGCAGAGTTCTTCAAAAACTACTCTTTCAAGAGAATGCAGTGCACAGCATTTTCCCATTATAGTTTTTCCCCTCCTGGAACTGTTCCCTGTAATTCTAAAAGGAACATCATTCTTAAACTCTGAAAGAGGGTACAAAGAGTCTTCTGCAAAGGCTTCTATTTCTGTCTAAAATCAGCTGTATAAAATGCAGAACAATTGTTTGAATTGAAATGCAGGGTGCTGTAATTAAATTTTTTTTTGCAGAGCACTGAAAAGCTTGATTTTCTCCATTGCATGTGGTTGTAGTAAAGTGACAAGAAAATCTCTTGTAGTACAGATGACCTAGATCTGTCATAAATCCCAGTGTGTCTCCCTAGCACAGTGGCAGATAGTTTATTCACTTTTCCTTGTGTGGAGGCAAAGTAAAAAGCACAACTGAAAGTAGGTAGCAGAAAAAAAAAATGGACCAACCTCAGATGTTTTTAAAACTATAATTTTAGTGCTGTTTGTGAACAGGTAGAAGAATATCAGTGAAATAGTTGAAATGAAAGCTACATTCATAGGAAATTCATTCAGAGATTAACCTTGAGGCACAGATTCTTGTGAGCCTCTAGATGAGCAGAGGAGAGGGAGAATCTTCTAGATCCTGACCATGAGCATTACCTGGCTGTTAAGGAGGATCATATATACTGCATGTTACTCTGTTTTCTTAGTATGTTCCCTTTTCTATTGCTGTTCCATTTTTCTTTACATCGACTTTTCCACCGGCCAGGAATCTATACATCATTCCATCATTGATCTTTTTACGGTATAACTCAAACTCAGTAAAGATGAAGCAAACCATGCTTTGAGGGCAAGTCTTTTTAAAGATGACACGTTCATCTCCACTTAATCTGGCTTCCTTCAGTTGGTAGAATATCCTTTTATATAATATGCTCACTTCAATAATACTGAAGTGCCAGAAAGCCAGTGATGTCCCCCTGATTCAAAGCCTATTGCAAAAAATGGAAATCTAATAATTGCAGTGAGCTTTGGATCAAATCTTTGAGGCCTGTGTGTATAGATGTGTTTCTTCAGCTGTGTTAAAATCACTCCATTGTCTTAGCTCATTGCAGTGAGACCAAAAAAAATTGCATTATTTTCAGAAGGTGGAACAGATAGCATGGTCTTGGTATTTGGAATAAGGATAAGCAGATCTTATGACTACTTGACATCTCAAGTTACTTTTATCTTCTGAATTAGATTGCATCTTTCTCCACACCTCCTGTGTGTTTTTGTTGTTTGGGGTTTTTTTTCTTTGTTTGCTTTGTTGTTTTCTGTTTTGTTTTAGTTTGGGGGGGGGGGGGCTGTGTTTTTTTTGTTTGGTTGCTTGGTTGTTTTGGTTTTTTCCTAAGCCTTCTTGGTTATTTCCACTTTGATGGCTGTCTGTTTACTCTTGTTTCTTCATTGGGTAGGTTTTGTTTATTCTCCTTAATACAAATTGCTGAAGCTAAAATATTTCAAATGAGTAAAAAGAATTGGGAGGTATTTTGTTTAGCTATAGTCTCAGATGGTGATTCATTAATTATAGCTATACTGCATAAAGGTACAGGAGAATAATAAGAGATAATACCTGGTGTTGGAAAAGATAAGGAGGGAAAGAAAGGGGTTCTTAAAACATCCTTTACATTAAAGGAACAACCAAGCTATTTGGCTGCTCATGCTCACAGACTATTGTGGATGCTATCTCAACACATTATTATTTAGTGTGGTGTCTCTCTGATGAGTTCATGTGAATCCATGTCTTTATTAGCATGATTTTACAAAATTTATATTCCAGTCATTCCTGCAAGCTCCAAAAGGTCAGGAAATAATCTCAAACCTTTCTAAATGGGTAAGATCAGCACAAGTACTGATTTTAGAGCATCTTGCTAATGAGGATGAGTGATGCATAGAGCATGAGTGAAATTTGGGTAAGAAGGAAGTTCTCTTAGGTCATAGATTAGAAGCTATAAACCCAAGCCAATTCTCAGATAAAAAATACAGTACCATAATCCTATAATCACATTAAGAGAATAAGAGGTTTTTATGCCAAAGGAAACTATTAGGGCTGTTAAGTTGGATCTCCTGTGCAGCAAAGGGCTACACACTCCTCTGAATTGAGCTATGTCTTCTGCTTTCCAGACTTCAGAAATAACACTTTATTTTGTGTGAAGCTGCTGCAAATTAAACTTTAATAGCCCAAACAGTCCACGTGAGTACAGAGTTTTTCTTTCCTTTACATGAGTTGATCAAATCATCATGAATGTAGGTAATAAGATGACTTTCCTAATCTCCTCAGGGCAACAAAAACCAATTAGCCACTGTGCTATATATAAACAAAAGAACCATGAAGTCTCCTAGCTTATAATCATATAAATAATGAGAAGCTTGCTAATAAAATGAAATAAAATAGACTACCAAATTCTTTATGGAAATATCTAAGAAGGCATTGACATTGGGATCACATTTCACCATTGACCAAAAGGGTGACTGATGTGCTCACTCCATTCATGTGACCAGAGGTTGACAGATGATTAAGTTGTTTCCTTGTGACTCAAAGGAGGTTCATTTCAATGGCTTGTGGTAGGTATGGCACATATCTAAATTATCCCTTAAAAAATATTTACTAAGATACTCTAAAATCTCAGCAATTGGAGGGATCCATGGAAAATCTGAGTAAATGGAAAGAACAGCAGTGGTCAGGGTAGTGTCTCTGCTTTCCTTAATTTCCCATCTCCATGACCCTGCTTCTGAAACCCCAGCCCAAATTTAAGGCCCAGCTAAATTGTCACCTGAAAGTATCACATCACACCATTGCACTTCTGAGTGATCATCCAAGTTCAAAACTTTTTTAATTAGGGTTTTGATAGATCCTTCAATTACTAAAGAGTAAGGGGTTTGCTGCTCCCATTTATGGTTGTGTAGAAATATGCTGTAGGGATGCAATAGGTTGATGGATTTTTTTTTTCTTTGTTCTTTTGAGTTAATCTGAGATGTGGGTTAAATTATTCCCTTTATCCCTGAGTGTATAATTAACTATGACTTATATTGAGATATCATTGCATGGTAACAGATTGCCAGTTATTTTTATGTAAAATATATGTTTTTCATAGAGGTTTAAATAGTTGTGGGTTGCAGTTAGAATTTTTACCATGCAGTTATTTCTTAGATTTATATAACAGCTTGTTCAGATTTTTTTTTTGTGTGTGTGTGTGTGTTAATTTAAGAGGTGTCTGAAGATAGTTGGAATTTCAGGTATTGTGAGTCTTTAGGGAAATCTAGTCCATGTAGTTTTTCCTATTGATTTTATTACCTTTTACTGTAAACATAACGTGCATGATATAAAAATTACAATTTTTACACTAATTCCTAGATTTTTTTTTTTCTGGCAGGTACTTTAAAGTAATAAATAGGCAGATGTAAAACTTGAGCAGCAGACTTGTCCTTTCACTTTTCCATTTTAAAGCTTTTATAATAAAATGGAACTTCAGTTTTTATCACAGGCAAAGGTGACCTCTTAAAAACCAAAGTAGGTAAATAGATCTTATGCTAACTGGAATGAAGAGAGCTCTTTAAAATAAAATAGAGCAAAATTCAGTGGCACTGTAGAATCTAGCCCAGGTTTATATGGTCTGCAAGCCTCCAGTGTTTTGTGTCCTGTTCTGTCCTTCCTCTGGCTGAGCTGCAGTGAGTATCCTGTCTGACCAGCTCAACACTCAGCATATCTCTGCTTTTCCCCAAGTCATGAATGTATAACTTTGCCTTTTGAAAGGGCTTTTAGAAATCTGGGAATGTGTGAGAAACTGGGGAGCTGCAGAGAAAGGAAAAACTATTGTGGTGAGATGTCAGAAATGCTGAACTCTTATCTCTCATACACACATGGTAATTTCAGCTGTATGTCTACAACCCAGCACATCAATTTCTCATTTTTATAAAAATGCTTAATTAGCTGAGCACTTTGGGCCCAGTGTTACTCTATCAAGTTATGCAGTCAAAAAAGACTATAAGGCTATTACTGAAGTCCCAGTGATTTTCACCTGGTTTATATTTGACTGCCACGGAACTGCATTTGGTTCCAAATCTTGCAGTTAAAAATTGTCTTCAGCTCCTTCTAATTCATATATTATAATTCTTGCAGCCTTTAATTTATGGTGAAAGCTTTAGACAGTAAAATATTTTTCTAATTTTATAGATAGAAGAGATGCATCCAAGGAGTTCCAAGTGATCTGCCTGAAGCAAGATGATGATTGTCAGAGCTGGGAGTAGCATGCAGGGGAACACAGCTCCCATTCTCATGCTTCACCTCCTGTATGCAATGACCCATGTGCACTTTCTTATGTTTCTCATATATGTAGCAAGGGAAGAATGACAATATAGTTCTTGATAATTGCACTAAAATGTACTTTTAAGTATTATTAATCTCTCAATACTTCAGTGTAACTGAGCATGCCATTATTTCAGCCTCATGCAAAGATGTGATATGAAGTACTGTGTCCTTCAGGAGTTGAAAAATATGGGTTTTCTTTAGGGAAAAAGTCTTTGTTTTTCTTTACACATGGTAAGGCTATTATTAATGGAAATCTCACTGGTGAGGGTTCTTTAAGTAGAATATCACAAAAAATGTTTCAGGAATGAATAATCATGAATTGACTTTAAATAGTGACATTTTTGCATGATAAAGGACTCATCTAATACGATGTGAAATACTACCCCAGGTAGGGTATTTCAAAACACAGGCCTTATTGGCCAGAATCAGCTAGTAAAAGAACATTTCTAGGAATTTTCTGATGAATGATCTGTGCTTTATTCAGTTCTAAACTAAGCTGAAACAAGACACACACCCCACCTCCCCACCCCCAAAAAAATCTCCTAAAAACCACAGCCCACACCCCAAATGAAAAAGAAAAAACAAAGAAGCAATATAAATGGAAGAACGGTGGGAACAGGCCAATAGCTTGAACATCTGTGAGAGATGAGTGCAGAAGTAATGACAAAGGTGTGACAAAAATACAGTAAGGTACATTTTATTTTAGAATAGAAGATGGATGTATATGACACTGCAGTTTGAAAATTATTTATACAGAAATCTTTGAATGTAGAATTTAAAGTCTCTTGCCAGGGATGACTAAGCATGTTTATAGATGGACTGTATTTATGTTGAAAGTCAGGGGAGACGAAAAAAAACAACCCCAGGATATACTCTGACTTAGCAAAAATAACTGCAAAGATGTCCTTTTTGTTAGTCTTACCTGCTAATCAGGAAATGTCACCAGCTCCTCAAAAGCAGCTCACTGAGACAGAGGGGGCTTTTGCCTGAGTGCTTACTAAAGCAAGAAATAGACCAAAAAAAAATGGTTTTGGGGTTTTTTTGGTTTTGTTTTTTGTTGTTTTTTTTTTACTCTGAGCTGGAATCTGGAACACAGACGTAATATGAAAGAAATGAATACTTAGTAGGTTATTTGGAACTTTTGGTGGATTTCCAAGCCTGAGGTAGATAACGTCTGAAACAATTAATCATTCATTTCAGGTATAGAAAGCAATAACCAGAAACCTTCCCTGATAGTTCTTCTGGCAGACATTTGGCTGAACACAGCTGAGAGAAGAAAAAGCCTCAAAGCAATACAAGGGCAGCATCAGTCTGGATAAAGCAGCTGAAGTACTGGATGATCAGGTTCAAGAAGCAGTGAAAAGCACTACCAGCTCCCATATGGTGAGGATTCATCCCTTCAGTCTCCCTCTTTGTGCTCTGTCCTTGTCACTCAGAAAAGCTCAGCCTCCTCCAGAGGTTCTCAGGTGTCTGACTGCATGGAGCATGCAGGGGCTGGGCTGAGCAGCATCTCTCTGGGTCCCTTTCTGGATGTCAGTACTGCTCAGCAGGCAGGAGCCTGGAGCTGTAACTGGGCTTAATGCCCATTCAGTAGGAGGGTCAGGATGTAGAACTAAACATTCATTGACATTCTTGTTTAAGAGAGTAGGAAGCTAGATTTTTATTCCTTTTTTATTTTATTGCTGCATACTGTGAGGGCGCCAAAAGGGGCAGTTTATTGTTGTTGACTTCAGTTTGCCATTATCATTAATCACTGTCTGCAGTCTGTGGTAGCTGTAGCTCATTTTTTTTTGTAAGCCACAGTGTCAGTCTACTTTCTACCACATTCTATTGTCTGCTTACAGTTTACTGTTTCATTTACAATGTTTTTGGTTTGTAATACCTACACTTGTTTCAGGGCCCTTAGCCAAGCTGCATTCAATATCCAAGCCTGTGTCTGTAACATCCAAATAGAATGTCAGTATAAAGGAAGACTGCAATACCAGATCTGTATAGTCTGAGGAATTATTTTGGTAGAACTGGGACAAAACATAGTAGATGGTTCATAGGCAAGCTTTTGGGAATCAGTCATAAACATTTTTCTTCATAAACTTCTAGTTCTTCAGTAGAAAAAACCTGAAGTGTATTCATTGATTGTTGAATTACCTTGAGCAATCAATCTTAAATTAAAAAAATAATAATAATAAAAATTTTAGAATGCCTAGGGACAAGTATTTTCATCTCAGATGAGGGAGATGTAGTTGTGGTTGGAAAAATCACTAAGATCTCCCTTGGAATACTACTGGATAGGTGATCTGAGCAGTAGAGTATGGTCTGTGTTCAACAGAGCACTGCGTTAATGTGGAATCTAGAAGAGTTTGGATTTTTATTTCAGCAGACTGGAAGCCAAAATAGCCTGTGCTCCCTCATAAGACCTGCTAAGGAATATAATATATGCTGTGAAAATATATCCTTGCTGCTCTTGAGAGAGTTTTCCATCACACGACACTAAAAATATCTCTAAATCCACAGTTGAGGAGTTTAATTACTCATCAGCTCTTTACATTACAATTAATTACCCTGAGGTAATAAAGATAAAATAAAGCATTTAGATGCCATTGTACCATTGTTAAAGTCTGTTCAGCTGAATGTCTCTAATCAGAGCTGCTTCTGTTTATGCAGAACAATTAATAGAAATATGAGCACTGTCCTGAACAAGCCAATTTTAACAGGTGCTTGAGCTGCTGCTTGTCTTTAATTTTCTAGTACCTTTCTGCAAGGGAGGCTATTTTAATTACAGGAATTTAATGGATGGTATTTGCTGATCTTATATTTTGAAGTCCCACTGAATTTATTAACCATGATTATTTTATTATGTATTAAAAATAAGCCCTAGACCAGGAGAGTTCTGGTTATAGGCCATTCTGTACAACTCTTGATACTAAAATTTTGACATATTTTAGGTAATGCAGCTCTGAAAGAATCAACATTATATTCCATAGTAGTAAGTTATATGTCAATATTTTATTCCTATATAAAAGACACTCTAAATAGCAAATTTACTTTTTTGAAGGTTGATTACAACTGTGTGATATGTTATAGTTAAACTGGTTGTGTAAGTGGTAAGCCTAAAAATTTTCTGCTGACCTGTAACCTTTGACTCTTTAATCCAAATCAGAGATCATTGCAATCTGTAAATTTAGTTACTTTCAACCCCTGTTGCTATTTTCCAGTATACAGAAGTTGAATACCTGTTGCCAAGTGCACCTCATAGAGAAATGCCTTTCTGATATGGTCCATTGAGCCTATGAAGTCCATTCCCCAAGTTGTTTTATTTAGCCCAAAACACCATTCTAGAACATTGGCCCTCATTTTCAGAGCAATCAATAGAACAAATCTCATCACTTTGTGAAGTACCAAAGCATCTATAGACTTCTGGAAGAAAAATCAGGAAAAAACAGATGAGAACTGGAAACAGGACAATTCCCACCATTGATAATATAGGGCAAGCACCATTTTTGTCCTGGAACAATTAAGAATTTTCTTCCTCTGTGAAAAGCAAACTAGAAAATCAAATCCAGAAATTTCTACTCAACCAGTATTCTGAATCTGAAAAGAACTGAGAAGCCATGCAGAAACCTTCTGCAGCACTGGTTTGGCTCTCTTGAAAATAGTTGAATAAATTTTGAAATCTTTTAATTGCTCGACAAAGAGTATGCACACAGATTTAATGCTGTTTAAATATTCACTTTTACAAATAATTTAGAGTAAATTTCTTGAGTGTGGTTATGCATACACAGGACAAATATTTATTAATAACATTTTCTTTTCAGTCAGGAGATCTCATTTTTCTATGGAAACTTTATTTTTTTAGGTAATGTTCTTGCTTTTACTCTCAGCAAGCATGTGCTTACCAATTCAAGAATGACCTGGTCTGCCCTTCTTGCTGTTCCATGCACTGTTGTTATTACTTACCATTTACACTGTCACTTGCAGCACTGGAATCAATAGCTGAGATCACACCCAAGGATGTTACCTGACTGTATGACCCAGATATAAAAGTCTAGGAAAAAAGAAACAAACAATCTCAAAGTTTGGAGAGCCTCATATTTTGATTTATTTCGTACTAGAAAAAGTTGATGGAAAAATGCACTAAATACTTGAGATACTGATTTTATTATAAAAAAATAATTCATCTCTTATTGATTTTAGCCTGTTTCACTTCTCCCATTAAACATTTTCATTATAAACAAGACATAAGTAGTCCTATTTGGGTTACATAAAAGGATAACAGTGGTGACAAGAGTCTCTGCTTATGCAGATGTACTGTGATGTGCTCATTCTGCAAGGCCATCATTCTGCAGTCTGAGGTATTGTAGGACAGAGAAAATCTGGGTTATTATTTTGGGACAGTGATACAGTTTAATTTATGTCCATTTATTTAATGAAGTCAGTATGTTGAATTAACTAAGCTGGATCTGAAAGAGCTCGACTGGGTACTGGAAGTGGCATCACTGTCTTACTGGGCTCATACAAACTGAAGGGATGCCTGCTCTCCAAATGCCCAGCTTTTGGTAGGCAAGCCAATTCCAAGTTAATTTTGGTATTCCTGTAGGACACTAAACTTTTGCTATTAAGAATTTACTGTCTTTTGTGTAAATTACTAATTCTTATCTCCAGGACAATGCTTCCATGGTCTAAGTCACACTTCTAAAGTTTAAACTGAGTATCATTCAATTTCTGCTTTAATTTTTATTTCAGTTGTATTGCCTACTTGTTTTATATGTGAGGTGATACATGTATTGAAGTAAATTTGTGGTCACTGAAAAAAAAAATAGTTTTAGAGGATGACTAAACACTTATTTCAAACACCAGCCTCTAATAATTTTTTGTCAGGAATTGTATTAAGGCCTTGTGGAGCTCTTGAGTTCATTCAATGAGTTTTAAGGCCTGACAAAACTGGGCTACAAACCACAGAGTCTTTTCTTCAAGAACAGTATTATTTCATTTTGGAAGTCAAATAATGTATTAAAAATGTCTCCAGAAAATAAGGACATGAGGCTGTTGGCACAAAGGTCAGGATAAATGCAGTGCTTTCAAATCATTGGTGAGCTCAGTAGTTCATAAGCTTGATTTTCAGTGAGGATTAGACTCTGGAGCCTCATGCCACATGAGACTAGCAAACAGTAAACATGGCTACACTGAATTATTCTGTCCTTGTCAACTGAAACAACAGTACATGTCTAATCCCAAAGAGAACCCATAAACCCTCTATACTGGTGAGATGGCTGCCCCTGCCCCGAGAAAGAGATGGAAACAACAGTGTGAGTTTAAACTGTGATTTTTGGAGGTGTAATTTCTCTGTTTCCATGAGCTTGAGTTGCAGGAGGTGTCTTTATCCATGTGAAAGATCTTTTGTTCCTAATTAAAATATATTACAGGCTTTTCTATTTTTGTTTTATGGCCTGTCAAATGCCTTAAGCAATTGAAATGGGCACCATGAATTTCTGGCAAGCATTCAGGATGTTGAGATGTTTGGACAACAGTGATTTCAGTTTTAATTTGTTTCTTATAATTAGAGGGTACATGTGATCGACTTATTTATTGAGAGGATCCTAGACAGGTACTCAGTCACATTCCTTTTGATATCAGTAAAGTTTCATTGGGAGGGCATTTTTCATCATGAGGGGCATCTTAAGCTTCAGTCATTACTGTAGGTTAGTATATCAGTACTATTGCAAGGATTAAATGGTATTTGTTGTCCTGTATTTTAAAGCTGCCATCCAAAATGTGAATTCCAAGTAACTGGATTTGTGTGCAGAGATGTTATTTTTAGCGGGCTAGAATAATTTTACTCACTTCATGAAGGGCTTTTACCATTCTGTGATATTTTTCAGTTATTTCAAGGTTCTCTGAAAATATCCTTAAAGGTATAATCTGCAGAAAATGCCAAGAATCTAATAGATTAAGATTCAATTATTTCAGATTCAATTCAGATTTAATCTTCAATTAAAGAAGATACTCTTAATGTAGAAATGTGCAGCTAGTTTGGTTGGGGAGAATCTCACTTTAGGTCCAGTTGGGAATGGGGTTGCCATAAAACTATTCAGATATTTAGATCTTGTAAAATATGGATGCATATGCTTTGCTTCCCTGTTACATTTGCAGATGGATCATCACTGCCATTCCGTGTAGCTAGCAATGGACCCACCCACCCATCATGTATTAGGTTGTGGCTAATAGAGTTTCATTCCCTAGGATCTGAGCGAGTTTTGGATGTGCATAAGGGATCCACAGGTTTCAAGCAGGAAAAGAGATGATTCTGGGCCAGGTGAGAGAGCTGCACTTGCAGACAGCATCTGCTATTTATGTTTATGTCAGTGTGATGTATGAAGGTGAAAAATGATTTTTTTTTTAATAGTTTGAAATTTTAAGGTCCTGCTGTAGGAAAAAAAAAACAAAAAACACTTGAAAAAAATAAGCCCAGTGTTCCTATGTCAGAGCACTGTTTTTATTGCAGAAATTCTTGATTTCTTAACTTGACATTACTATTTTTCTGACTGCAATAGAGCATGGTGTTTTACTATATCTATTAGTTTCAGCAAGAACAGAAACATTGTTTAATAGTGAAATGGAAGAGAAGCTCCTTAGCAACAGAGCATATTAATGCTAAATGCTAAAATATATATGAAACTGGTGCAAATTAGGCAGTATTAAACTGTAAAATCACCCTTTCCTTTTATTTTGGTTGAGGTAATGCTCCAGTGTAAGTGCTACAGGCCACGTGTATAATGCAAAGCCTCTTCTGTAAATTCATTTTAGGTGAAAGTGTTTTTAACAAGTGACAGTTCTAAATATAGCTCAGTGAGTAAAAAGGCAGTGCCCTAAAGCTGGGCTGATCACATTGGCACAGATTTTTTTTTTTTTTTCTCTTCTCTATTACAAGTTCAAATACCAAAAATAAAAAATAAACACAAGGGAAGCTATTTCTCTTCAGGGCTTCTTTCATTGTTACAACGAATGATGAAGCCTTTTGTGAGGGTGACATAGTTCTGTTTCAGGTTATTTTTTTCTTAAGTTACTGTGCATCTCTGAAAGCAAGACTGGAAATTAAGAGTGCTGGTGTACAGATGAACAAATAGACAGATTTACTCTCTCCAAGAGTTTACTGTGTACGTGATGGAAGGATGAGGAGAACCCAATGGGTGCATCCATCTTACCTCTGAATAAGAGGGGCTTTAAATGGGTGGGGTCCATTGTAATGATTTCCAGAAAGGAAGTTTCTAACCATGCAATCCATTTCTACTTGGCACAAGTGGGGAGCACACAGAATCAATTGGTTTGTGAAGTATGAAGATCTGAGAGAGATATCTGAGAGAATGCCTGATTAAGAGACCTTCTAGCTCAAGAGGGAATCACTGGTGAATTCTGATCTGGATTGCCCAGGTTTTATGCACATTCTAGTAAATAAACCTCTGCCTGGACAGGCAGACTGTAATAATTTCTCTGTATTCTGAAGTGCTTTCACTGTAACTTCTCACTGAAAACAGCAATGTCCTCTGCAAACTTTAAGGCTAATTTCAGATCTCTTCAGACTTCCCCTAGACTGGATTTTGGTGAAGCATTTGTACAGCATTGTTAAACATTTGTTACAAGGGTAAGTGGATTGCCCTATAGGAAGTGGAAAGCACTGAGGTTCAGCATCATGTATCACTGCTTCCCTGCATTGTCCCATGGCTGATCCCTGACATTTCTGCAGAGCCCCATGACTGAATATTGGAGCTGAGTGCATGTTGCAATCAAGCAAACACCTTCCCCAGGCCTTCAAGTGTGCTGATGTATTAATGCATAGGCTTGTAGTATTCCAGATTTGGAAAATATAACTGGACTTGTGTTTAGACTCTGGAGAAGTATATGTGCTCTGGTTTGCAAATTGAACAGCTGCAACTGAACACTATTTCCTATTTAATCGTATTTCAGGATTTAACTATAATCCTCTGAAGAGACTATGTAGAAGCCAGACTTTTAATGAAAACCAACAACAAAACCCCATTCATGAGTGTAAATATTCAATGTAAATTGGCCTCTACCGCTCTGCCTTCTTATTATGTGAACTTATACATGTTCATTGAACATGATCATGCCAGAAATAGTAGTAATGATAAACTATTACCAGTTCATCATCCTAAGAGCAGGAATTTGGGAGCTGTCAAAGTACATTTTTTATTAAGTATCCATATTAGCCTACTGAGCATTAAGAGAGGCTCTTTAGGAGAGATCCTGACATAGCTGAAATGTGGTCATCCCCTTCAGAGCTCATCTGCACATTGTGCAGATCTGCAGACTCTTTCTTCAAGGTCCATGTGGAGTCTCTACCTTGTGAATTGTTGAAATTGAAAATTTGAATAGAAAAATTGGATATGCAGCTTGGAGGAGGAGCAGCTGCTCCTGGTGTAGGGGTTAATTGCCATCAGAAGTGAGATCAGCACAATTCTTGCTGGCCTCGTGGGGACAAGGTTATTGGATTCACCTGGGAAGGTTATTGGATCCACCTGGGAAGGTTATTGGATCCACCTGGGAAGGTGGTTATTGAATTCACTCAGTCTGTGGCTCACCAAGCCCAGCTGGGTTTGGGCAGTACATCCCAGGCTGCCATGGGCAGCAGGTGGGAAAGCTCCCAGCTGCTTTTGCAGCATTTTTCACCCACACCTCAGGGGTTGTGACCGGCAGAAGCAGCTCCTCCTCGAGCTCGAACGTGGGAAGTGCTCCAGGAATCTCCCTGGTAAGGTGTTCATCCCGTGGTAGCCATGAGTTGGGAATTATTTTTCTTCTTGCTGCTTGGAGAAACAGTGAGTTTCCAACCTCCTCTCCCAAACATTACTCCCAAAGGTACCGAGGGAAACCGACCCGACCCGGTCTGATCCGGTCTGGCCTCGATGTGAGGCGGCGGGCAGCCCTCAGGAGCAGGGCGGCTGCGGGTGGGTTGAGTGTGGTGGTGTGGGACCCCCCCAGGCTTCGTGATTTGCATTGGATTTGATGATTTTAAAGGCCCAACTGAAAGAATTTTATGATGTGACTTCTCCATAATGGTTGTGAACGGGTTGGCTGTGCCCTTTCTGTGCGGGTACAGGAGCTTTCTGCAGGAAAGCCCGGGTGGTAAAAGCGTTCTTGCGGAAATTCAAAATGGTTCCCTCAGGGGGGACTTGGGGGCAGCAGATCCTGAGGGGACCTGCACCTACCCGGGAAATTGCAGATGTGTGGTTTAGAATAGAGATGGGGCAGCTGGTGAGGCCTCTTCACGGGGTTGAGTCCAGGTGCAGTTATACCCAAATGAATAAATATGATGAGGTCATTTCAGAGAGCAGGTAGGAATTGTCGTATTTAAAGGAAAATTATAAAATTGCCAAATATGCGTGACCAAAAGAATTAAGTCTTGGGGGTTTGGCTGAATTCAGCCCTGAATTCAGTGAGTCAACTCAAAGGTCCATCCTGAAAAAAAAACCCCTCAGGAGTAGCAGAACATGGCCTTGCAAAAATATAAGTTGCAACAGAATGTTTCACACCATTTTTTTTCCTCTAAGCGGTGTTTATAAAACCTACAATCTTTTCTTCCCTCTGTTTTCTTTAAAAAGCCAAGTGTTATACATATTTGTGCTGACAAGCTACATTGTGATGTGTCAGTTTATATTGTGTCAATTACCTCTGGTTACATAATGTACCGTGACATGACTAATACAGCCCCAAATGAGTCAACTATCGTGACAGCTTCATGCTCTCGAAAGAACTGTTTTCCTTCCCTTCAGAGCATTTATTCCTCCTTTTTTTCTTAAAGATGCAACTTTATCCAACTTCCCATTTGTTGTTTTGAATTTTTACAACACAATGGTAGGCAGGCACATACATGAAGTGTTAATATGTACGATTAAGCAATTATTGAAATGTCTAAAAGCATGGGATGCTCCCACTGCTCACTGTGGAGGGAGAGGAGTATAGATCTGCTACTACAGTGCAGCATTATAGCTGAAGAAAAAGTTACTAACAAGTCCCAAGTGGTGGATGGGAATCTAAAGTGAATGGCTTTAATCTGGGCTCATTTGTACCAGGAAGTTGTATATAGGATTCATAGCCCAGCATTAATAATTCAATGTATTGTGGTGTTAAATCTATAAACCCTAAATGCTACATAGAGACATATTAAGCTGTGAACTCTGCATAGATATAAATGCAGATTTTTGCCTATTTTTCTTTTAGGAGACTTTGAGATACTCTCAGCCATTGCTTTCTTGTTGTAAGCAACCATTTGCAGTGTTTGAAGCAAAGTGGGTGGAGGTCTGACATTTCTTAAAGGTAGGTAACTCGTATTTGCAGTTTATTTTGTGTCATGTGTTCTTGTTACCTTTGACATGTTTTTGATACAGTGGCATTTTTTACTTTGAAAATGGGAAGTGGTTGGAGGTTTTTCCTGATCATTATATCTTTCCCCTTTGGATAAAACCAGGCCTCGTTCATGTAAATGAATTCAGGATTTTCCTTAAAACACACAATCATTGTATCATAATAAATTATATTCCTGTTTTCATTAAGAGATTGAATTAATTTATATAATCAAGAAAAGAGATTATGTCATTGCAGGCTTCTTAGGTTGTACAGGAAAAAAGTAGAATTCAAATCCACTAGGTTTATTCTCAGATACCCAAGAATAATTGCAGAAACTCATGTACTTCCTATAAACAGCCTCAGAAAATGCAAGTAGGTTCCAGTAAAGACCTACTGAAATGAGTTCAATTGTCTTCTGGAAGGTGATGAATCACCAGCAACAATTTTATTGACTGTAGAAAAAGTCTGAGTGTATTTTTACAGATTTTTTATCATGCAACCATTAATTTTGTCATAGCAATCCAATTCTTTAATACAATTTTTCAATAAAGTGCCATGTTTACTCTATGGGATCTGTGATCCATTAGACTCTAAGTTTCATTACTTACAAGAGTGCTTGTAGTTATAAAGTAGTACTGTACTCCAAAATACTTGATACCCTTGCATGTCCCTTTCCCCCTTTTTTGTATTTTACTTTTACATCTTTTGTGATCATATCAAATTATTTTAGAAGTTAAAAGGACAGACAGTGGTAAAAGCAGGTTTTGAAGTAGATTTGACTATTCTTTAGTCTGTACTGTTGTAGAATTGCATACTTTGTATTATGCTAGCACTGTTCTTGCTTTACTTGTGTCTGAATAGTGACCATAGGGATAGCTGTAAGTACAACTGGAAATCTGTCTTGAACATGATGTAGATGTCAAATTTCCCAAGTGTGCTGAATCTGCAGATGAGTGTTCTGCATGTTCATGTTGAACACAAGGATGCACTGTCCTGTGCTATGTTAAATAGGCCATGAAAGTGCAAGGCAATGCAACATGACAGCTTTTTAACTATCCAACATGATAACATCTTTAGATTCACTGTAAATGGAAAGACACGAAGGGAAGAAGGCTAACCCAGGCTAACTTGTTTGTGTACATGCAGCTGTTCTTCATTTTTGGACAGTCACAAGGCATCTATTCTAACATCCTAATATCATCTTCTCTTAGCAGTGTGCATTCTTTCCAGCACAAGGAGGCTGTGGGCAATGATTTGTATACTGCTTTCAGCAACTTACTGATAGCAATACACTTTTCAGTTCCCATTCTATTATATATCCCATTCTGCCTCTCATATCTTTTATTGTTGATTGGGTCCAGTTACTGCCTTTTGAATAAAATTAACAGAAAAGTGACACAACTTAGTTCATTATTTGGCCTGTAAATCTTAGGATTCTCATCCATTTGACATGGCTTTTGCTCATGTGAAATATACTGATCACTCTTGTAGCCTTTCTCTTGACACCAGCACACACTTGCCTCTGATGACCAGAATGATGCTGTTAATTCACAGCAGTAACTGGCCATGGAGAGCAGCCAGCTTAGACAATGCAGTGTTTACTGTGACAAATACACTGATAAACCTGCACTAACAAACATTAAAATCTTGACAGGTTTTTGAGCTATTGGTAGTGACTTGGCATTGGTTCCATTCTGATCTGCCCACTCTTAGTAAAGTTGATCTCTTCAATTTGCTGGTTTCAATTGCTGCATTTTTACTAAGGAACTTCATATCATGTTTCTCAACTCATTAAGATATTAATGTACAATGAGTTTTCTGTTCAGTAAAGGTGTATGTTTTAGACCAAGGCTTTAATTATTTAACCTTTTTATTGGCTTGAGACCAGATTTCTGTAACACTTTCTATGGAGCTAGTTAAGAAGTGTTTGGAATGGCAGCCATGTATCTATTAAGGTGTGCTTCATGCAGCATGTTGTACTAGTGCTCTGGGAATGTATTTTGGTTCATCTGCTACTTTTGATCTGTACATTCTGAAATGCTTATCTAAGGGCTTGAGTCTGAAGGAGCAGCTTGATCACTGGTAACAAGCCTCACCTCCTGTGGGCCAGAACTGTGGTGGGGAAACAACTATTCAGACCCACTGAATTCCATTTCTTCATCTGAGTGTTGTGGCTGGGGAGAAAAAAAATCATTACTAAAAAAGTTGTTTTGTTGAGCTGTTTTTTAAGGGTCATTTCTTTCCAATGGTACTGATACACTACACAGCAAACTGATCTAAAACGTTTATATTACTGAAAGTTCTATTATGTTACCAAACCAAAACTTCAAGTATTGCAATTTATTCTCAAATGCCCAAATGTGGAATAGCAAGTACCAAGGTTGAAGGACTGAGCACATATAAACTAAGTACAAGTTTGCAGGCAATAAATAGTTGTGGAGAGAAGAGCAGATAGTCTGAGAGGAACAAATTGTGACTGCAATGCAGATGCTGCAGATTGCCTTTTTCCTGCATCTGCTTTCTAAAGGTATTCTGGGAGCATAATATTAAGAATCCTTCTGTTAGTAATCAGAATGCTTGCATCTTTCTGCAATCAAAGTATGTGTGAGGAGCAAGATAGCTCTTTAGAAGACAAGTATGAGAGGAGACTGTTGGCATAAATTTGTCTGTAGGCCTAATGGAGATTATAAACTCTTAGAGCTCCCAGGTTCCCAGGTCTTTTAAACTGGTTCTTGTCTAGAATCTTTGAGTTAACATTAACAGCTCAGCAACAGACATTATATTCTACAGGGGAAATAAACCAACAAAGCCAACAAAAAAGAGAAGCTTTTATTTCTAACTAGACTGTTGTACTTGTGATGACATAAACCCTACAGCATGGCGGGGCTAGCTGTATCTTCAG
This sequence comes from Calypte anna, assembly GCF_003957555.1. NCBI lineage: Eukaryota > Metazoa > Chordata > Aves > Apodiformes > Trochilidae > Calypte > Calypte anna. Next base: position 5,723,420 of record NC_044250.1, on the reverse strand, counting down.
TCCTCTGTCTGATGTGGCTGGACACTAATGTTTTTGCATTCTCTTCACTTTTGGTGATATCATTCATAATATGTGAATGGGGGGTAAAAAGGCCGAGGAGGGAAGGAGTAAAATTGCTTTAAAAAAAATTCTAAAATGCTTGCCAAAAATCAGTGGGAAGGAGTGAGAAGAGTTGCCATGGCAACCTCCAGCATTGTACTGCTGAAGAATTGCTTTACACGTTTGACACACTTGCAGTTTCTGCAGTGATTATGGTGTAGGTTAATTCTTTTTAGTTTAACTTGTATCTATGTGGATACAACATTGCAGAGGGATATGCTATTGGGATAGAAATCCTTTTGGTTCTGTAGCTGTGACAAATACAGGGTTTTAATAATAATGGACTAAAATCTCAGTAAGTTTACATGATGAATGTGCAGGGTAGTTGCTCTGACACTAAAGAGCTACTTTCTGCTTTCTATTTATGTAAGTTCCTGAAGGGAATATATCAGTCTTCTGTGATCTTAAAGAAGAAAATATTTAGGAGGAGTATGGTTACGTTTAGCTTTTTAAGTTTAGAAGTTAATCCCTTCAGTGTGGAGAACTTAAAGCAGGAGAAAAAGGAGAGGAACTTCTGAGACTGACAGTGTTTCCAAGGTAAAGAGGATAGCGAAAATGATGAGAACAAGGATCTGAGAAAGCAGGTCGCACAAGTTTACAGGACAAATATAGTACTTAATATTTGATCCTTGCAAACATATGTAGCTGAAGACATTTAGCTAAGGCTGAATAAAACTTTCTGATGTAACTTTTCTCAGAAAAAAGATTGTCTTTGATCAATTGTGTGATTATTGCATTCCCACCCCATTGAAACTATATCTTTGAATATAAAATATTGTACATTAAAAAAAAGCTTTTGCTGAGTTTAAGTAAATTTAAGCCCTCATTGACCTAAAGTCTCCTACATATAACTGCTTATGTTAAATGAGTGAGCTATGTCAGAACATCCTTTTTCCTGCTTTTTACTCTTATCAGCAAATATATTAAAAAAATTAATTCTGGAGCACACTTTCTTTTTAGCCTCCCAATTTGGCCACTTAACTCTAGGAATAATTATTCATACATCCTGGGTCAAAAACTTTGCTTTGGCTGCAAGCATAGAAGATCCCTCTAGGATTTTACAGGCAAAAGGAAGTCTACAGGACAGGTGGCTGCAGTTTACTTATGGATGCAAACTGGAGCTGAAACTCCGGAGTGCTTTGCAGTTCTATTCTGCTACTATGGCCCATTAGGCTAATGGAGCTGGTGGTTCTCATTATGAAATCCTTAGGAGTTAATTTTACCCCTGATATTTTCTGGTAGCTACATGCATAGGAATCATTTAAACATAGCTGTCCTTGGTCTCAGTTGTAATTAACTATTCATTAATTGATACCAAATGCAATGAACACAAGGGCTGGATGCTCATGGTCAGAAATTGGCAAGTTTCTCTGGATGGAGAGCTGAGCCAGTGCTTTTTAGTTGGATTATCTGGCTTATTTACAACTCATCTGTATGTAACTGGCTTAATACTGAAATAGTAGTTTGATTTCCTTTTTCTTAGAGAATAGCATCTTATCTGCAATGCAGTACAGTGATTTACTGGTCTCAAATACATGAAAGTGGATGCATATTCATTGTCTTTGGCCCAATTGTTCCTGTTAGCAAATGAAGGATGGATGAATTTGTGAGTAAATTTTCTGTCTTCTTTCTCTATTCATCTGTAGAGACCATAACATTTTTCTTTTCATCCAGGAAGCTAAACCTTACAATAAACACTCTGATGGTTTGCACAAACTAAATGATTGAAATATATTTTTAGTTCTCAGAAAAAAGGCACAAAATCTGCTTCCCTTGATGAGATAGAATAAAAAAAGTTTACAGTTTCCTTCATGTGCATAACAATCCAAGCAGTTCTGTGATCAAGAATCACTGAATCATAGAATGGTTTAGGTTGGAAGGGACCTTAAAGATCATTTATTTCCAGCCCCCCTTGCCATAGGCAGGGACTCCTCCTGCTAGACCAGGTTGCTTCAAGCCCCTACAAACTTGGCTTTGAACATTTCCAGTGCCACAATTTCTCTGGACAGCTTGTTCCAGTGTCTCAGCATCCTCACACTGAATGGTTTATTCCTAATATCTAAGCTAAATCTACCCTCCCAGTTTAACTCCCTTGTCCTTTCACTATATGCCCATATATAAAGTCCATCCCCAGCTTTCTTGTAGCTCTGAGGTTCCTCCTTGAGCTTTCTCCCAGCTGAACAAGCCCTGTCTGAAGAAGTCTGATTTTGACTTATCACTGGGTCCTGTTTACAACTTATCTCCTGATTATCACAGGCCAGGCATCCTGTGACAAGTACATCACTGCATTTCTGAGCAGCTCTCACACTGTGCAGATTGTTCTGCAGTGCTGCTTCCAGAAGCACAGCTGGTGTTACAGGGATGGCCTTTTGAAAGGCTTGGTTGGCCCTAGCATCTCACCCTGAAAATTATCAAATTATACATATATGTGGTACATAAGTATTTTGTATATTTTGTGGCACCTGTTTTTGAGCCCATGATCACTCTAATTAAAAGGAGAAGAATCTAATAGGAGTCAGGGACATTCTGTTTTGAGTTGAGAATTGACACAGCATTGAGGGACCCAAATTCTAACTATAGCTTTTAGTCTGAAAGGTTGTTTTGGAAAGAAAATGTCTACAAATTTGCTAGATGCCTTGGGCATTCAAGGTAAACACGGATTTCATTTAATTAATGAAACAACCTGCATAATTTAAGAAGCTGTGCATATCACTTTGGCAAGCCAGGAAGATAATATAATTGCAGAATTATAGCAATACTGGAAAGACTAAAACTACTAAAAATAATCATGGCACAATAGTAGTGCAAGGCTCTTACAGGAGCTGAGGATGGTATCATCCTACCTTAGCTTATGCCAAAAAAATGAGAAATGCTTCTCCTCTATCAGAAGTCTATGCTTAGACTCCCCCTTTTTCTTCCCACTCTATTTAGCCAGGTTGTCTACATGCTACTGTTCCTAGAGAGAGGTGAATAGAGAGAGGAGGAACTAAAGATGGTTACTCATGCCTTTTAATGGACATTTGAGATACTGAAGTGAAAGATGCAATGTAAGAAGCTGCACAGAAATAAATGAAATAATAATGAAAGCTGTGCTAAGGACTTACAAGAAACAAATGTACTTAAGCAATTATTTGAAAGCTGCTGTGCCATTCTGAGTACAAACCTACCTGACCAAAAGCTATTGTCAATTAACTGGAATGTTTCTCTTGAGAGCTTCTATGAATCAGTTTTAATATTTTATAGTACACTTGTTATACTTAAAGATGCTTGGATTTCCAACCTGAAATATAAGATGAATGTATCAGTGCTTGATAACAGGTGTTAACGCTTACCAGTGTGTAGCCTGAGCTGTGTCACAAGCATAGGGAAATTGAGTTTGCTGGTAAAAATCAAAATGTAAATAGATTCTGAAGGCAGGAAAATATTTTTTTTCTCAGCCTTCGACCAGAAATAGCTTTTTCCTCTTGCATTGACCCTGGGCTAACACATACATTAATGCCACTCAGAAATGTTTATGATAATTGGCATAGTATTAATTAATATTCATAGAGGCATCACATTTTCCTTCAGACATTTATTCACTTTCTACAGTATTCAAGAACTTACAATTTCCCTTGAAAACCTATTATGGGAACAGAAAGCATTATGAATATATTCATGAAAGCATATTTTGTTATGTGCATTCATGTATGTGCTTATATATGTATTTTCCCTTTGGAAATGTTTAAATTTTTCTCTGTCACCTTAGTAATCAAGCAGTCAGGAATGAAAATACTGTGTAATGAATGCAATTAGCTATATTATCTTAGGCTTTGCAGTCTCTGTCCTTGGAGGTTTTCAAGCCCTAGGTGTATCAAGACCTGAATGACCTGATCCCACAGCTTACCCTGCTTTCAGCAGAACCTGGGACTCTTGAGGTCTCCTCCAACTTGAATTGCCCTATGATTGTAGGATTATGCCAATAGAATCTATGCAGAGAGACTCATTATATCTGTTTCAGTCACCAGTAGTTGTAATGGTCTATGAATATATATGAAGTACTTGGGTATTTAGTAAGAAAAAAATATGCTCAAGAGCTGCAGAACATATAAAATAAATGCAGGGAATCTCCCACAGTTATGGAAAGAATTCACATAAGCAGTTTCTTATTTTTATCCTTAGAGATGCAGCCAGTACATGCCACTTTTCACATATTTTTCTCCCATTGTGATAGCGTTCATCTTCACTTTAGCCTAATTCACTGCTTGAAAGCATCAGAGGGAACTTTGAGAGCTGAAACCAAGAGTTCACAACATACACTTATGGTGCCAGCAATCTGCTTGCCATTAGCTGTAGATAAGGGAAAAAACAGTTTTCTGAAAGGAGGTAATAATAAAAAAAAGCCTTAGTCCTACTGAGTGACTTTTTATTCAATGACTTAGGGTATACTTTTGTGTACTTAAGTATTCAGTAAAGTCTTATTAGTAAGAAGGGTGTTAATAGAACACATTTTTGGAAGAGAAAATGTGATTAGAAATTATTAGATTGGGCTTTAAGTAATGAAATAAGTCCAGCACCCTCTCTTGATAAAGAAAAATCTTAATTTATATGCTCTTCTCTACCTTATTGTTCTCCTTGAAGTAGTCTTAACACTCCAGTGTCTCTGAACTGGTAGATTCTGTGGTGTTTTAAGCACTTAATAAGCAGATTGTATAAACTAGATTGACCTTGCATGGAATTTCTCAGGTTAAAAAGTACAGTCTTTATAAGCTGTGTCTCCTTTCCACCCACTGTGGAAGCTTTGAGACACAGAACTTGCTATTATATAAGACACTTCAATTTGATGTGATTTTTTTTTTCTGTTAACATTTTACCATATTAACTTTCACTGCTTTTAGATAATCTTTTGTTAACAGTAACAGCCAAAAAAAGATGATAAAGGGACAGGGTCACTACGTGCTCTCGCAGCAGTGTTTGCAACAGATGTTACAGGGCTTTGCAGCATAACATTTCCAAGAATTTAGTGTAACACTCAGTTCACATAAATAAATTTCACTACATGTGTGTTTAAGTGGCTACACTGGTGTTAACTCTGAAGAAATGTGGGCTGTGAAAAAATAGACATGAAACTTATATTAAGGATTATATAAATGCCTATTTTAAGGGCTTTGTTTGAGAAGCAAGTGAATAATGGCTGTTGATGTAAATGTAGCTAAATGTGATTTATGGATGTGTATCTTTTGAAGGCTCAAAAGACTGTAACAAGGCAAGGATTCAAGAACCAGCTAAGCTGTAAAATGATGAGTATAGACTTTCCATTAGAACTATACATTTTAATTTAATAGATACAGAGGGCAGCATTTTTATTTCTGCAGTGAAGACACCCTGAGATGCTGTGTTAAAATGCTGTTCTTATGCCCTGGTGGCTTCATGTCCAAATCTTCTGTTTATGCAACCACAGATGCACTTTCATCCTGACAGTGATCCTGGATGTGAGCTTTTTGCAGCAGTCAGCACAGATGTATTTAGTAGAACAAATGAACCCTGTGTCTTAAGAGATCCTATTTTCCAGGACGTGCATGGTGGGGAAAGTTGAACATGAAAATGAAGCAGAATCCTAAGGTTTGCCACAGGGGGCCCGTAAAATCAGTGGCTTTTAGCCATCCTTGAAAAGGACCTCTTCAGTTCTCTCCTGTGGTTTTCCACCAGTCATAACAGCACAGCTGAGGCAGCAGCTACACTGCAATTAGCTGTCTAGGCTGTAGTTGTTCTTTCTGGTCCTACCAAGGTAAAGAAGAAAAAGTCACAGAGCATTCAAGAAGAGTTAATGGTGCTTTGCATAGAATTAACCTTACTTGTTCTAAAAAATGTGAAGGTCTTTAAATGAAACCATTCTATATAAATTAAAGAAAAAGAGACAAAATGAGCCTAAGAAAACAGTCTTTTCTCCCCATTTTTTCTTGAGATGGAATATTCTCATCTCTTATTAGAATTGTCTTAGAGATTAAAATGCTGGAAAATGTGAATTAATTATGGCACTAGTGCTTTTATTACTCCTTTCCTTTTTCTGTTCATCTACCTATCTCCATCGTTCTTATTTTTCATTTAAGTTGTGAGCAACAAGGCTTTACAAGAGATGGTCTGCAGGTCCTTGGGCAGCTATGGCTTCTGTGACATCTTGGGATCTGTGATGCCAGCATCACAATCTGCTGGATAAACTGAAAGCACAATTGTGAGAAGGAAAGAGGAAGCAAAAGCTGCAGTGCTAGACCCTGTTAGATTGCTCAGGAGGCTTCTGCATGCCCATTTTCACCTGACTGCAAAACTCAGCTGTTGAAGCAATTGATGAATGCTTGTTAGCTATAAGGAGATGATTACCTTGCTTTCTTCTCCTTGAAATAGTTTTTTTTAGGATTGGCTTCACTTTGACATAAAATACCCTGCTTTCATGATATGAAAGTGTCAGGATATGATTTAGGGCATATGGGAAGCTATTCTGCACCTTTTCCATTAAATGCTATTTTTGCACTTGAATATCCCATTTATATTGTGTGACCACATATAAAAAAAGCCTATTCCTATCTTATTAAGTGACTGCCTTGGCATTTGTTTCTCAGTCTTTATTCCTCTGGGCTGACAGATGGCATTAAAATGGACGAACTCAGAAGTTTCAGTCTTTATCAGACAGACTTTGGCATAGTTGGCAGTGTCAGCCTGAGAACACATGAACATATTATTTATGTGCTGGTCCTCACACAACCCTCCTGACCTTCAGTCTACCTTGGCCTGTAACAGGTCTACATATTTTTTAAAAAGCTGTGATATCATACAGAAGATGGAACCTAGGAGCCTTCTCACTTTTCTTAATTTTAACTCTTCAACATGAACGTTTTTCATGCTTTCCTCTCTTGCCTCATGTGCTGCTTAACTTCAGGTCCACACTTACAATTGCATGACACATTTCTAGTGACATAACTGAAACCAAAAATGTAAATATTTAAAATCAGTAGACTTTAATCTACTGGCCTAGAAAAGAAAACCCAAACATTTCATATGTGTTTGACAGGAAAAATAGATGACCTGGATTCAGTGCCCACATCCCACTGAATACTGGTGGAGAGCTCTTGAGGATTTGAGAACTGATTACTAACTGCTAACTAAGCAATCATGGCTTGGACCAATTCCTGACCTTTGTGAGACCTAATTCTGTGATGCACATCACCACCAGCTATAATAACGAGTTGCTTGCTTTCCTCTTCTTGCCTGACTCTTCAGTTCTGAAGTTTAAACTACATTTTTCTTGCTGTAGTGGAGCAGACAATCCTGTCTCCTCTTTCCCAGTTGTGTTCCTTTCTTTTCATAACCTCTGCTCCCCTTACCATGTTGTACAGTACTGAGACCACCTCTCTCACAACATAAATCATTGTCTACATTTTTGGATGGCTTTTGGGGAGGAGGAGAATACCATCCACTAAGGGTAAATTGATTGAAAACTGTATCTGGGTTACACTGAAAAGTTCTGAACCATCAGCTACACAGATCCAGAACCAGACATGAAGAATGAATCTAAGTAGTTTTTTTGTTTGCTTTGGGTTTTTTTTGTTTGGTTGGTTTTGTGGGGGCTTTATTGTTTTTTTTAATAGCTGAAAAATAAACCTTAGAACTTTTATGCTCCCTAGGAGAGGTTTCCTCAGGCATCATATCTGCATAGCATTCCATGTTCACCTATCCTAGTACTCTACTGTATATTGTATTTACCATGTATGTGGGGAATATATATATACAAAATTAATGTATGCTAACTAAATGCAGTAAGTACATTAACTACAGTAAAGTAACAATGAGAAAAATAATGTCTTTTTATCAGTATCTTCCAACAGTGTTAAAAGTTTCTTTTCCAGACTTATAATTTTTTTTCATTTTGCTAGCAAGCAAAAGTATAATTACAGCTTGGAGGTTGATACTGATACTTTAAATATGGAAACTTAACTACAGTTCATTTTGTTCTTTATTTAGAAGTCTACAGTGACAAAAGGTTCCAGTTTCTTTTTAGACACCTTTCTCAATTATTTAAACATATAATGAAGCAAAGATTATTGTTCAGAGAAGACAAATCCCATGTTTTTCAGTCTGTATCATGAAAATGTTAGTATGTCTTTATGGACCTACAGCTCCTGACTAACATTTAACCTGCCCCTCATGTTGCTTTGCTTTACCTCTGCTTCTGTTCCAAGTTCTTGGCTGAATTCTGCCTTTTGTCTGTCAACTTTTCCTTTTATCTGTGCACACTGGCGTAACTGGGTTCTTTCAGTTCATTGTATATCAGACTTTTTTTTTTCTTTCCTGACAACTATCAGCTCATACGTGTAACTTTCTGTTAAACAATTTTTGACCTTTTTTACTGAGTCAGTCTTGATTCTGTATCTGTAAGTTGTTGGGTGTAGTTGGGTGTGAATGACAAGTTTAGCTCTTCAATCTTGCCCTATCATTTGTACCCCCTGACATATTTTTTTCCTGAGCAATGGTTTATTTCTAATTGTATTTCTTCTTGGAATGGTGGCTCTTGCAGGCAGTTGCCAAGTAAACTGATTCACCATGGAGTCTTCAGTACTAGCACAAGCTCTTCTAGTCCCATAGTTTTAGACAAAATTGTTCTGAAGATCTTTAAATCACAAATCCTGTAAAAATAAGGGGTTTCATGTCTGGTTTTAAATCCTGCTTCACAGAACTGGTATAACTTTGTTTGGTTTGGTTTTTAAAATCTTGTCAGAAAGCCAATTAAAACTCATGTAGATGAAATCAAGAACCAGGGCCACTGTGATGTGTGGTGACTTGAACACAGCTCAATGACTTCTGGAACCACCAGGGACTTTGGGATTTGTGAATGGTGTTCTCTGTTGTATCAGTAACATGAGGAGGCCAAGAGCTGTGTGTGCTGAACAAACACACAGCTTAAGTTAACAAGTACATGAACACAACATGGAAGATGTAGAAGGGCTTGCTCAAAATGATATCTTGGTAGCAGATATGGGAACAGAACCTCCTGATCTTGAGTCCTGGCTGAGTGTGACTCTGTTGTGGTACCATTTGACTTGTAAATATCTTCCTTTTCAGCTCACAGTACAGTTTAAACACTCTTTCCATCATTTATCTTGCTGAGCCAGAGTCATTGTGGTACAACCTGAGCAGAATATTAATTTGTATTTTGAAATGGAATATGAAAACCTTAGTAACAGTGTAAGTGAAATCCTTACTTGATGCTTTCATATACTTTTTTAATTCCTATTGAAACTTTGGGGTTTCATGTTCATCTGGTTCATTATACCTAAGTGTCACAGCAATTAATTAATCCTTTTTGGGGTTACCCAGATGCTTGCTTGCCAATAAGGAAAACTGTGATTATATTTCTTATATATTCAGTGATTTAGCACAGACTTAGCTCCTGTCTTACGTGAATTCCTTAAGATAAAAAGATGTCTCATTTATGAAGCCTCTGTCAGGGTACATACACAGGGTACGTAGAGCAGTGAGGCAGTGACACAGAAAACAATAGACATTGGAAATGTTTGACATGTTGGATGTGTTAAAAGAGAGAGACATGAACATGCACATCTTTCCACAGACATATTTTGTAAGCTTTATGTTTTAGCAGTTCCCCATGGCAATACAAGGAATATCTGTCCCTTGTTAACCTCCAGGAAACTAGTGACAGCTCCAGCAGTCTGTATGATCATAGAATGCTAGAAGTTTCAGGGTTGGAAGGGACTTTTAAGATCAGGGTGCCATGGGCAGGGACACCTCCCACTAGACCAGGTTGATGCTGTCATCCAAAGACCTCAGTCAGGATTTTGGTCTCTCTGTATTGGTGCTTCACAAGCAGAGAGAGATAGTTGTATTCCATTATAAGACTACTTGTGTATTAAAAAATGAAGGGTGGCAGCATTTAAGCAACCAGGAATGAAAGCATGGGAAGGTGCTGGCACTTTGTTACTGCTTTTACCTGACAATAGCAGTGGAAGAGGGCAGGAGGCAATGGTGCAGTTCCTCATTTGCCACTATTCTGATAAATGCTCTAAAATGTTGTGTATTCAGAAATGAATATGGTATGCCCATTGAATTAATAGTGCCATATTTTCTAGGTAGTGAAAGAATATTTTCTGGTTTAAGAAATATTAATATCATCTTTTTATACTTCTGGAATTTGGACATGAAATGACACTCTAAGTAACTAATTTTGGGGCCTGGCGTATTTCCTCATGATTTAGCTGATAAGGGCTGTCAGAAAGTGCTTAGGCTATGGCCTTTCATGACAGGCTACATTTTTGTCTTAAAAGTGTCTGATGACTGCATGAAAGGATGAAAGGGAATAATTTTTGAATAAAATTACAATAACTGAATCTATCCTTAAGCCTCAAGTAAATTAATTCTGTGGTCCTTTACTTTTTATAATTCAGCTCCTCACGATGCTATTCATTATCTGAATCAATATATTCATGACCTGAAGTGGTGTTTGATTTTTTAATTTTTTTTGCCTAGCTCAGTAAAGCTTATAAAAAGCTAATACAGACACTTCAGATCCAGAGCCATTTTTGGTTCATTAATTATAGAGGTGAGCAAGTATGATGGACTGCTAGGAGAAAATAAGCTCTTGCAAAGACTGAGTATTTTTAAATGCAAAGGCAGGGCAGTCCTCCCTCTTACAAAGAAAAAGAGACACCTCCATTAAAACAACAACAACAAAAACCCCAAGCAAAAATAAACCCACCACCTCCAAAAGAACGGTCAGACATGTTTCTTATAAAAATCTTGATCCAAATCAAAGCATAGTGGCTTGCAAGCTCCTCTTGCCTTTTTTTTTTCACCAGTAAATTTTCTTTATTAGAATCTTTATTGAGTTTTACCTTATGTTAGTTAATTAAATAGTAAGTTAGTTCACATCAGGAATAATCCACTTTTCTAATTACATCACCAGTTCTGCATTTTGAGACCTAACTTGTCTCACTGGATATTTTCTCAAAAAGATGAGTATTTTGCAGTGTGTATTTTAAATAAAGGATTCTTTTTAAAAAAAAACAAAAAAATTTGTAAATTCTCAGGAGCTTTGGTACTGGCAGCTGACATGCATCTTCCTGGAGAGATTATTCTCTCCATATAAATTAGAGATTTATTTTTCAGATAAAAGATCCATAAGTATACGAGAGTTTTATTCTCCAAAAAGCATTGAAGATTGCTTGTTTAGGGATGGGGGCTGGTAAGGAAAAATGCCCTTTGGGTTCCACTCACTTTTGCTTTTAGAGTTCTTAAAATCCAGAACTTGTTCACTTTAATTTGGATTTATGTAGCAATTAGGAAACTGACCTATGTGTATCCAGAGTTGAAGATTTTTTTTAAATGACACTTTATTTCCATCACACTCACTGTATTCACATGGGAGAACTTTGGCTTCTGAAGTGAAGCCTTCTTAAAAGGTGCATGCAACTTGTAATCCAAATCAGGAACAGCAGGTCTGAAAATAGCTATTTTGCCAGTTTAATTTTAGTCACAATTTCAGCTCACTTGAATCATGGTTCATTAGGAAAAGCTGTTTACTTTGGAAAACAGAGATGGCAATTAACTAATGCAAAGGGGTTAGTAAACCATAAATGCACTCAGAGTGTTTACAAAGCCTCCCTTTTATCTGCTGCGTAACCGTAGAACGCTCTTATTCCTATCAAATGTACTTGGCTTACCTCTGATGCTGTCCCTGTGAATAGTTTTTATTTCTCATTATTGTAATTCAAGACTGCCATCAGACAATGTCTCAGCTCTCATTTCTCTCTAACCATGCTGAACTGGTTTTGTTGCCAATGAGGCTGCATTTCCCCCAGCAGTATCCCGCAGGGGTTCAGCCCATCTTGTGACTTTGCCAAGCAAGGCAGCAAGATGACAGGTATAAAGTGTCTGCATGGAAACTATGAAATCAAGCACTGGAAACTGTGAAATCAAGTACTTAACTTTAGTGTTACATTTTGGTTCCTACCGCACAAATATTGTAGGTGGTGCCTGTGCTATATGTTAGCAACTTTGTAGGATTTTTGTTTTTCTTTCCTGCTGTGGCATTGCATTTGATATTTTCATCTTTCCTCCACTAGATTGTTTTGCAAGCATCGTTATTTCTATCACTTTATGTCTATACAGAGAAATAAATATTTTATAATGAGGATAATTTTCCAGAGTAAGGCATGCAGCTGGAAAGTTACCATTATACTTTTCATAAATGTGGTGAGTACCCAATAGGTCTAACTGTTTAGTCTTCTTGTGGATATGCTAAATAATTAATGGATATAAAGTGGGGCTATGGTAGTGCAGCTCATTATTCTCTCTCCCAGGTATGTATTTCTCCTAAACACCTATATTGCAAAAGAGTCCACAGTTACAACTGGGAGAGGAAAGAGATGCTGCCTTGTGAATAGGCCTCTTAAATTTTAATGACTCAGAGGTCACCAAGGTGCAAACACACAGGTGGTTGTTGTAAAAAGCCACATTGTACCAACGTCCTGGAATACAAAAAGACCTTTTATAGATTTTGTATTACCTCCTTAAAATACCCTTAACTTTATTTCCCTGCCTGTACAAGAAGCAATAAATAAAGTCTGTGAGTTGTTAAGGAGCATATTAATGCTCACAATTTACCAAGTGAAGGTCAACAGTATGACACAGAAGTCTTAGCTAGAATGTTAACTGAGATGTTCTGCGTGGACTGGTGCAAGTATGACAACTGAGGTCTTTAGTGTTCTGAAGTCTGTAGATTAGAAAGCTTGGTCAATATTAGAGAAGCTCTAATCCACTTGTGACTCTTTTCAAGTTGGGTGCTGATTTACCTTCCCAGTGGAACTTAGCAGCTGTGGCTGCTGCCAGAGGTGTCAAGCAGTCCTAATATGGTTTATATCAGGAGCTGAGAGAAGAGAACCTAAATTACAGGAATTTTTGGAAAGTTTCTCCTAGTGCTGAAGCTGTACAACTGAATAGACCTCATTCAGGGGAGACAGTGACCTGGCATTGACCAGGTACTCTTTTAAGAAGCTAGAGACAACCCTGAAAGTTGCAGATCTTTTCTGAGTACCCTTCTATCGATTAATTTTGCTAGTACTAGAATTGTTTCTAATGATTCACTGAGACCTTTCCTTTAGAGTTCCAGAAAGGGTGATTTTTTTTCTCTACCTGGATAGGTTTACATGACAAGAAAGCACCCATACCATCACATTTTATAATTGATAATCTGTCCCCATTCATTGAGATATCAATGAAATCTTTAGCATGCATTTCATTGAGAGAAGCAGCAAGATTTCAAAAACATGTTACCAAAAATATTTTAAAAAATCCTTAGGTATACAGCTGGGCAGCATTACATAGCAGATGGAGGTTTGTTTGCAGGTGTTCTGCAAATGAAGAAGATTAGTAAACAGTAAATCTGACTTAAGTATCAGAAGTAAAATAAGTATCGTGTTATAGGACTTCATTTGAGAAGGATGGAAGTCTCTTCTCTTTCAGTTTTTTTGTGTTCTAATTTGGAGGCCACTACTCTCCTAATTCTGAAAATTATCCTGCTCAGCAGAATTTGTTTAGCACATGCTAAACCAAATCACTTTGAATAAGATGCTAACAAAACTTTGAAACCCTGTGCCCTTAATCCATACAGATATGCTCCCTGTATATATTGTAAAATTAAAAACTGCTTGCACCTGAACCTTCTTTTTGAAATATTTATGGAACAGACTTTCTTGGCTTTTTACCAGCCTGAGGCTGTTTACAAACAAGTGAGGCAATATCAAGAGCATAAGTTATGCTGTTTAATGGAAAGAGTCTTGACATTTTCATCTGTGCTAAACTGAAGTAAAAAAACCTTAAGAATAAGAATGCTTTGAGAATTTATCAAGTACAGCCTTTTCTATTTAAAAGCCACAGTATTGATGCACCTCTTGAGAAAATACAGCAAAACTGAAAACATCTTCAAGCTCACAGAGGAGGGATATGAGCCTTATTCCTGTGTGTTATGATAACAGCTGTGTTCTAATGATGATATTAATAATAATAATGCAAGCTGAACTTGGGTGTTTAGCTCATTTTATAATTTTATACTCTATCTTCCAAATGTTGAACTAGTCTGGGAAGAAAACTTGTCATTTTTATGCTGGAATCAATTGTATGTAGCTCCTCATTCAGTTGTGTCGCTTCAAGATGGATTTGTAAATTACTTTACTTCTTTTCATTAACTTTTATTTAACAAAATGCACCTTACCTGACACAAAAATCAAAATTAAAACCCTCATACTTTAATATTCAACTGAAAATGATAAGGAGTCTCTCATAGAAACGTTTTATATCAAAAGAATAGGGATTATGCTTATTTGTTAAATAATATTTATTACTATGAGCTATTGGAGGATGCCCTCAAAGGATTATCAGAGAAATGTTTGTGGAAGAAGAAACATATTAGCAAGGACATGCTTTCAGAGGAAGTGGTATTCAAGACAGTAGAGTTCCTGAAAGTTGTCCTATCTATTTTTCTGCTTCAAGTTTTTTCATTTGAGGGTGTAGACAGTCCAGTGAAGGCTCTGGATACTATTTAATTCCCCTGTTTCTATGGCTCCGTGTTTATTTCTTTATGTCAGAAGAAACATTTTTGCTTAGGACATAGTGATGATAGCAAGAAGGGACTAAAGAGAAGAAAGTGTTTAACCACTGACTTTATTAGTTGTCTAATAAAGTTGTTAAGGATAAGCCATTTTTTTTTTTCCAGGATAAACCTTCTTTCAGATTGTAACATATGCAGGAAAAAAGGTTGCCCACATGAACATTTAATCTTCAGTAGTAAAGAGCACAAGAAACCAAACAACAGAAACCTTTAATACCAACCTATAGTTTTTATTTTAACTTTTTGTTAAACACGATTCCTATTGTTGTTTGTTTTGTTTTATATCCACACACACATACACCCAAGATCTGAGACTGGGCTTTATCACCCTGTTAGCTAAAATTCCTGAAGGAGAATTTTCCTAAAATATAATGCAACCAGAAGCAATTGCAGTGCTGGAGGCAGCTTCTGCAAAACCAAGCCAGCATTTGTTAGTCAACTGGAATCCAACATGAGAAGCCTCCAGGGCAGTGTCACTTAGTTGTGAGGAGCTGCAGATTTCAGTGGCATTGGCATACCTGCTAAGCACAGATCAGGGCATCTCTGGTGGAAAAGTCCAGAAATATAAACAAGCTGACTGTCTCTCCCTTGTTTTGTGGCCTGAAAACATTGAGATGACAAGATACTGCTGAATTTCAAAATTTTTAACCTGGTACTGTATGCTCTGAAAATAGTGCCCACAAAAAATATCTGTGAAATTCAGTCCAGCAAAGCAGTAGTTTTAAGCCAGACAGCTGCTGCTTGCACAGAGAAAGATTGCATTAAAATAATCTTTTCTTAAAGGAGCACAATGTCATTAACATGCCTCAGGAGGCTGCCATTTAGGAGGCAGCAGGCAGCTTGTGATTAAAGCACCCTGAAAGTTTCTGAGCAGTGGTCTCACCACTCTGTGTCTCCTTCCCATGCTCTTCCTCATTTACTAAAGATTGAGTTGCTGCCACTGTTCAAAAACTTCAGAAAATCCCTTTATGACGTACTGGAGATGTTCTGCTTAAACTAAGATACTGCCTTGGAATAAAGGTCAGAGAGGACTATGGTCCCTATCAGTGTATGAAGGTGATGCTGTATCAATGTTGTGCTCTCTTTGAATGTTTTGAATGAATACTTTTTAATACTGTTTGAATATTGTCAGACAATTGAGTGTAGCTACATGCAAAAACCCAGTGGATTTACCACCTCACAATTTCTGTTTAGAAGGGTTACCAGACTCTACAGCTGCAAACAGTGGTTGTTTTGATGTGTACTTTTGTAGTGAAATGAGGCAACCAGGTGCCACTAATTACCAGACAGTGAGCATGAGCTTGTGTTAAGCCCACCTGTGCCTGATTAGGGAGGGCCCCCACTGCGCATGAGCAGGATTAGGGGGCCAATAAAAGGTGAGGCCTGAGGCACAGGCTCAGCTCAGTCCTGAGCAAGCCAGCAGAGAGGTCAGCTGCTCTTGGAGCAATAGCACCGATCCAGGCTAGTCAGCTCTGAGGGCTATGGACTCAGAGCACTATTTGTGAGTCTCTGCTGGAACACCTGGTTGGACCTTGGAGTGCCGTGCCCTAAAAGAGGTTTGTCTTGCTACATACTTGTATGGTGTGAACACCTTCTAATATGAGCTTCATGTGTAACTAGCAGTAAGATTTGATTTTTTGTAGTGATTTCTACAGAACTGATCACAGAGGTCTAAGATTTATATCTTTCCTTTCTGCAAAAAGTTAAATGGAGATGCAATGAGAAAGGGGCAGTAACAACTGTAAGTAATGACTCAACATCTTACAGGGCCTATACTGAATCTGGAAGGGGACAAATTCTGATGAGCAATTGTGCTGCTCTGATGGGTCGCATCACTTCTCAGCTACATGGTTGATGATCAGTACAGGTAGTGCCATTCTCCCTATAGTCTAGGTGACATCGTGTTATCATCCAGCAGGGTCTATCATGACCACACTACTGAATCCCTTTTGCAAACTCTTTAACCCAAATTTGCCCTCTCCTATTTATGTACTTTGTTCCAAAGCTGTTTTCTCAGTTGTAGTAGAATCTTGGCTGTATCTAAATTGCTACTGTATTCATATCAAGTATGGTTTGGGTTTTCTATCTGAATTCCTTTGAAAAGGCAGAGTGGGCAGGAATGCCCACTTTTTCATTGTCATTAATCTGAACCATGTGGCCAGCTCATATATGCTTCCACGGTTGTGGACAAGAACAAATTCCTGCAGAAGCACATTGACTGCCATGTGAGTTCTTCAAGAAGTTGCTTACTAACAATATAAAAATGAGCACAGTGTGGAATTGTGCTATTAAAGCTGCCAACTGAAAGTACACTCCTGACTTTCAGGCATTACATGTGTTCTGCCCTCAAGGCATGCTCCTTATAATTCAGGGGACCAGCATTAAATGGTGTCAGCAAGGCTTTTTGTAACCAATAATTATTTCTGACTTTACTTAAGAAACTGTGTATTGCCTTGTTAACTCCGCTAGTTCTATCATCATATAGTTCAGGATATTTTAGCTTTTGTATATTTGCTTTTCATGTACAGTTCTAGATGCACAGCTGTCACCCCTAGTATGCTTGTGAAGTAGTAAGTATTGAGCATGCAGTTCAAACTTTTTTCATTCGTTTTAGTCCTGTTTGTTTATAACAATTCTGGTCAACCAGTTTCAATCCAAAATTCTGAACTAATTTTCTAAAGCATTGACATGAATCTAGAAAAAATAATCAGCAAAGAAATACTTAATGAAGGGTTTGCTTTGAAAAATAAAAAACTATAAACAGAAATAGTGTTTTAATATATGAAACTCTCCAAGAATGTCAAAATATGCTTATTCTTTGTCCATCTGTAATAGGGCAAGAAATAATGGGCTGAAACTTCAACAAGGAGCATTTAGATTAGAAAACCTGTCTGATAATATAAAGTAGTGAAAAGCATAGGAAAGGTTAATAGGTCTTCATCTTCAGAGTTGTAGGAAGTGACTGAACAAACATCTTGCTGCTAATGCTGTTGGAATAACTGTTTATATTATGGGACAGGAAAATGAATTTGATGACCCCTTTGACTCAAGTCAGAAGACTAATCTTGATCCCATTCAAATTTGATATTCTGAATTGTGTCCTTTGAGAAGCTGTGGACATAAATTTCCTCCTCTTGCCAGCTGTGTGCAACAGAAATGCTAGTAATAGCTATTAGTGGATATATCAAGGCCCTTTGGGAAAAGACTAAATGGTTCTAATTTTAGAAACATGTAATATGATAGAGTTAGAATTTCACTTGTTTCTTAAGTATTCCCCAAAGACATTCCTCAAATGTATTCCACTTGTAAAAGAGGTTATGAAAGCTCTTTCCAGCACAACATTTGTGAATGGTTGAAGTGGTAATTTTCAAACACTGATTAGAGCTCAGTAAATGCAAAACCACTGATGGGGGAGCTCTGCATAGAAGTCAAGTCTAATAAAGAGGCGTTCTACTTCATCATATCCTCCCCAGTGTAGCAGTTGGTGGCGCACAGGTTGATAAAGCTGCTGGCATGATCTTGGAGTGGTCAGTTGCTCTGTGAGGAGGATGATTTTGCAATGAATGGAGGGAAGGAAGATGGGAACAAATCTGTGGCATGATGGGTACAGGGACCCTAGATATCATTTTAATTGCTTTGCTGAGTAAAGTGAAGTCTCCCATAAAAAAAACAGGCCCAGGAAAGCCCTGCTTAAAACTGTAGCTAATAATACAGAAGGAAAATGCATGTAGAAATGGATTTTTGATAGCTAATGAAACTTTCCCTTCCCTGCCATCGGTGTTTCTCCTGGGACGTGATTCTGCTTAGCTTCAGCAGGATCAGGATTTGTCCTTATGGCTCAAGATTTGAGTTGCATCCACTTGCAGGCTGCAGAATCATAATCAGATAAATTGACAAAGCTTTAAGAATTCAAGTCTTTGTTAATGTTTAATAATCAACTCTCGTTATAATGTGGGAATGTGATTCTTTCAAACCCTTCATGCCCTTAGTTGGAGTCTTGCAGGAAGCACGGTCTTGGATTTTTGGTACTTATCTGCTTTCAGTCTAAGGGATATTGTAATGCTATTATGCATTTGACCTAGTCTGCTACTTGAGATCAATACCAACTGTTACATATAAAACTGGTCTCCAGGCTCCCTGATGGTTGCCTAATTCCTTTACATCACTCACTCAAATTTTGATCTGAGGCAGAGGAATGTATATGCTCAAAATGAAGAGGTTTAGGGGGTAACTGTACAACATGCAAGGTCATGTGGGTATTAAAGTCAGAAAGACACAAGAATTGATCCTTGTTTCTGAATGCTGAACCCCTCTTTTGGATTTTAAGTGATTAGGAAATACATTGTTCTACATAGTTTGTTTTGATCTGCAGAGATTGCTTAAATTTATTCAATCTTCATCCCTAAGACATGATGTTTGGCCACCTTACTCAAGTGCTGAAAGATACTGTAATTTTTGAAGAGCAGTAGTGTGAAGAAAAAAGATGGGAGCACTAGAGCAGAGACAAGAGGAAAAGATCTGAAAGCTTTTGAAATCAGACAGGAAAAGTTCCTTTTAACTCAGGGATTTAAAGAAAAATCAAGCACTAAAAATGCATCAGAATAGGAAAAAGGAGAATGAAGCAGTATATAGAAAAAGGAACAGGAAAAAAAATTAAGGAGGACTGAGGGGAAAAACCTTATAAACCCAACAGCAGTAGGAAAAAATAACACTGTACATATTGAGAGGTGGATAGACTCATGACTGGGTGGACAAAAAGGGCTAAGGAATGGTGCTGATATTTATCAGGAAAACCTATGAATTTCTCTAATTTGAGGCTAAAGATGAAGTACTTCTTTTCTTTTAAAACTGGAGATCCCTAACATTTTGCCTATTGAGACTAGCACACTCAGAACATTCTATTTTTTATAGAATCATGATGAAAAAAATGCAAAGCTTTCTTATATAAAATTGTGGAAAATGTCTTCTATATTTAATAGAAAAATCGTGAGAAGATAGTAAGTTGATGGTACTGTAAACAGAACCAAGAGTTTTTTGTTGGACAGACCAGGTCACTAACAGCCACCTGACTTCTGTACCCTGCCTTTGAAATGGGCTGGTGGATTTGGTTCTGTTTCTAGTAGGACTCTGTCCATATCACAAGGACCACTATCAGGTCACTAGTGAACAACTGCAGTGAACAGGAGAGATATTGAGCAAATATTAGCAGTTATAAGCATGGGTTGTTTTTTTTTTCATTAACAAGAAAGGAATTAAAAATAGCTATGTGTAATAAAATATCTCAATTGTGAAGTTTTATGATTATTTCTAAGGGCATAAGAGCTGTATTAATTTCTAATCATTTTTTTTGCTGTTTAAGCTTCATGCATTCCATAGATGCTGCAATTACTCATCTCATTTGGTAGCACCTACATGAGTAATTGTAGTTATGGTAATGCCATTACTCCAAGGAGTACGTGCTGTTCTCTGTGGATCAACAGATATGTCCCTAAATTGAAATTAGGGAAGCCAAGTTGGGAAGAATAAAGGAAGTCTTAAGACAGTTCTGCAGGGAAGCAGATTTGGACAAAAAAAAATCCCAAATAGCAAAGTAACTTTGCGCTTCTTCAGAGGTATCTGTTGCAAATATGGACTGGTTAGATTTGTGAGACGTGGTAACGCTGCAAGAGAAAGCTGGTTTGGTACTTCTGCTAAATGAAATAAGAACCAGAGGTGTCCTGTTGTGATCACGTGTACTTGCTACATTTAGACTTTCTGACCAGGCTGCAGTCAGGCTAAAAATTATTCTTCAGACTTGCACAGAACTGTTCAGTTCAAGGGGAGCCTAAGCTACCCTCCAAATCTGTAATTAGCCTTTTTTAGAAGCAGAATAACAGACTGGATGGATTATTGTCTTGTTCTGATATGGCAGTTCTTCTGATTTTGTATTTTATTTGTTCCAAGGAAGTATTAAAATGTCATTCTTCTTGCCTAGAGTTATCTTTTTTCCTTAGAACTTTTGTGACAATCTTCTGTGGTTGGAAAATAGCAAGTGACTTGTGATGATTTTTCCATGAGAAAAGATGAATGCTATGTTTATCTTGTCTTTGCCAGTGCATTAGTGAACAGCTTTTTGTCCTTTCCAGAAACCTTTCAGTAAGTGGAGTGTCAATGACTTCAGAGTTGGCAATGTCTTAGTAATGTTGTCTAGTGTATCTTAGGCACAACAGAGCAGTTGTCACTTGCACAGGGTGAGTACCCCACATTGTACTTTGTGAGCCAGGACAAGCTGAAAAACTACCAGATTATATCACCAAAGCTGTGATTTAATTGCCCTTCTCTACCTCTCCTCCTCTACCTCCTCTCCAAAAAATTCCCCCTGCCAAAGTTGCCCCTTGGCTTCACCTATACAGACTTCAAGAGAGTTTACTTCCATTTATGTATAATTCCTGTCAACTTAGGAAATGGAAATTTCTCTGTAAGTATTTCTCTATTAGGATTTGAGTTTTTATTCAGACTGTGCTTTTGAATTAAATCTTTTTATTTTCGCCACTTCCAATGCTTTGGTTTCCACTGTGGAGTTGTTGCAGTGTGCATGAACTGGGAGCAAAGAACTGCGTTAAAGTAATTATGTGTACTATGCTAAACTTCCCATCATAACTTATTAATGTTTATTTCTTATTTTATAAATTGCCTATCCACCAGATAAATAGAAAATATGCTCAAGACAAGGTAATTATATTGTAGAATTGCCACATTATTTTCTGTCCCTTTAATGTCCATGTGGAGAACAAGACAGGAGAGCTCTTCATGAGTTGAGGTCAGAAGAGTGCCAGAGTCAGTGCTCTCGAGGTTTCAAATAACAGTGTTGTTATCTGCAGGGGAAGATAACCTGTAAAAATGATCCTTACATAAAATAATTACAACTCACAGGTTTTGCACTCTTGCTGTCCTTCAAATAAATCAATGTAATGCCTGTGTATAAACATAGAAATCAACTTACAGACTGGTGTTGCTTCAAAGACATTACTTAGAAACTGCTTGTTTGCTTCGAATATTGTGATAAATATGAATTCTTGAAAAGTTCTACGAAGGCAAGTATAAATTGTATTAGAGTCCACTTGCTATAACAATGAATGGATGTGAATATATAGAAATAACTTACCATTCCTCAGTATGAAGAAAAAAATCACCCCAAACAAATAATAAAAATGTAGGCTTTCAAATAAGGGTTTCCTATGCAGATGTCAAGAAATGGTTTTGCTGTTCTTCTGCATGTCTTTTGGTAATGGTGAAAAAAGGATTAGAATCTGACCTGTTACTAGTAGGATATCTCTAGTCCTTTCCTTTCGGTATTTATATAATTTCAGACATTGTGATGGAAAGATATTTATGTTCTTTCAAAAGTTGAGGTTGTTATTTGTGGTCCCACAGTGTTCCAGAGCAGGGTTTGGGGAATGTATTGTGTTGCTGCCCTCATTTCTGTTAAATTTTTCTGAAGGAAGGCAATTGGTTCTGAAGAACATTTTTCCCCTATGGACTTTGCTGTATGTTAGACGTTCCCAGACCTCCAGCATCTGTCGTACTTTACTGTTGTAAGAGAAAAAAAAAATTATAGCCTTTTGCATTTCAGCTGGAGTTAGAACTTATGATTTGGCTTCTTTTTTAAAGGAAAACCACAATTTTACTCCAGCAGACTGAACAAGTTTGAGGTTGTCTTTATTCTTCATTAAAAGAGTTAAATGAATTTGTAGTTATTCTTTTATGCTAGAGAAACACATGAGTGGCTGTGGGATGCTTACCCCTGAATCGATCTGGCAATTAATTCAGACACCTGGTGATTATTTTTCCTATGTGGGCATGCTGTTCTGAAACCTGGGTGCTAGAAAACACGCTCCTGTTTCATAAAATTATTTATGCTGTCCTATTTAAACATTACTTCCTTTCTCTTCCAGCTGGAAAAAAAAAAGTGATGTATTCTCAATTGTTTTTGAATATATTGTAAACAGATTTTTTTTAAAAAAATTTCCTATTTTTTTTCAGTTTTGCATGAGTAAATTTGTGTTACAGTTTTGGTTAGTTTAATACATAATCCCATAGAAACAGATAAATTGTTGCCATGCAAACCACCTGTTTCAACTCAATATATATAAGATCTTGAATACTTCTTGGAAAGCTTTCCATTTCATTTAAATACTTTTTTCACAGTTACTCATCTGTAAAATAGGACTGTTTGTACCTTTTTTTTGTCCATTTAGACTGCAGAATCCAAGTTAATCCCATCTAGCTTTAAAGGTGTAATTCAGAATCTTAGTCTAAATTGAGACTTTGACCACTTTCAGGTGGTGATTCTTTTAATCTGAAATCCTCTGAGGCTTTGTCTAGCTGTACAGGGAATGTAAACATCTGGTCATATCCATACTGATGATGGACATGACGAGTCTAAATAGATGGGAGAGGTATCCAGGCCCCCACTTTTAAGGGAATCAATAAATTGCCCACAAAATACTTTTGAGTCTGCAGGCTTAGGTGAAGGAAAGAATTGTATGAAAGATGAGTTTGTGACTTGGAAACCAAAAAACAGGATAGGACGAGGAGTTCTTATTTTTTATAAACCTAGCAACATATGACTGATACCAAAATCTGGAAAATACAGAAAGAAAATACCTGAAATATTTAAAATTTTCTGTTAAAGCAAGGGCAGCATAACTCATACTTACACCATTCTGACATTGTGTTACCGACTCCACAGTGGTGTTCTGGAGTTTCATTTTGTGTTGTGATGATAAGATAATGTGCCCACCATACAGCTGCATTCACATAGGTTTCTTTCTTTTTTTACTTGGAAACAGCCTCCACAGAGTCACATTGATCATATGGCAAAAGGTCTCTCACAGTGGCACTTCTGAGTGACAAATTATTTTGGGGAAAAGAAGTCTATTGTGAGAGCACAAACACCAAAGCTTGAATCCAGTATATTGTCCTCATCTATAGCCACTGCCATTCAGTCACCTTCCAGCTGTGCCTCTTGTACAGCAGGAGCACCACAGCACAGTTTACATGCCAAGGGCCATTTCACCTCACTGAATTCAAGTACATAGGTGGTAGTGCATCCAATTCTTCTACATCCAGACAGCTAAAATCTGCCATTCAGACTTTGCTGTAAGGATGCTTACACAATAAAAGTCTTCAGCAGTGTGGTATTGCTGTGCCCTTTCCTCACCAACTTAGTAAAAACCTCTCAAATGGGAAGACAAAGTAAGAGGTGCAGGCAGAATTTCAATTACTCATCAGTGGTGGGGAAACTGCAGTCATCCCAGCACATGCAAAAAGTAGTCAGCTTTCACAGTTATAGTGAAATTGTTGTTTTTTTCTTGTGAATGACTCACGAAGAGTGGAGGCTGGCTGGGACAAAAATACATATGGTACCCATGGCTCATTCAGGCAAAAGTGTGAATTGACTTTACTAAAAATGCTGCTTGGAACTGTACTGTACTTCTGATCAACAGTCCTGTGAACTCACTTGTGCACAGCAAGGCAGGCAAGAAAAATTTCTGGGTAGGCTGGATGACAGAACAACCTTTTCCCCAAATTAGTCTCAGAAAGCTGGCATTAGCTTCGTTGCTGAGGATATTGCTTACCTCTCACCTTTAGGCTTCAAACCCTTGAAATTCTTCATGTCTACTTGGCAGCTAAATATAACGTTCATAAAGATGAAGAAAGCTTATGTTTCCCAGAAAGTAACTTCAGTAACTTTAAGTTCTATACAACTTCCCCAAGCTTTGTTTCTCTATCTGCAGCACTTAGCATATTGCTAAAACAGACAATTTTTTTCATACCATCAACAATGTTTTGTTTGCTTGCTTTTTGGGGTTTTTTTTGGTTTTTATTTTGGGGGGATTTCCTAAGTGTGTCTTTGGTATGTTTAATTTTAGTCTAAGAATCTAAGCTTGGTGGGCATACAGACACAAATGTCTTCCTTCATTTGGCAGCTGTTAAGTCATGTGTAGTGGGAGCTCCTCATTTTTCATGTCTTGTTGGTCCAGCCTAAACATAGAAAGGCAACAGTGATGGAAGTTATCAATAGCAACTCCTCCACCCCTCCTCTCTTCTTGGTAAATTGTGTGATAAATTGTAGTAAGAAGTTTGAAGGCAATTCTTCCCTGAAGCCTCTTCTGGGAAAAGAAATGTTATATCATCCAGTCGTTAGGGCACTGAGGCATTGCTCATTTTAGCTCTTTAGTGAACAAACACTAATTTGGCCAGACTGATGACCATGTTTTCACAACTGTTTTTCTTTTTGCAAATCAAATCAAAATACTGATAATGTGCAAAACAAAATACAACATTACATGGTTGTAACTGGGCTTATTTTAATTCACAAAGCAAATCTTTCTCATTTTTTTTGTTTCTTGGAAGCCATAGGAGAATATGACAGTATTCAAGACCAAACATCATGATAACCCCAGGCAGATACTGACCTCTCCTCTTGAGTAATGAGCAGAAGTAATCTTTGTAGTCTTGTTCAACAGTTAATTATCATGAGTGTGTATCATCTAAAACATTAAAACTATTCTTGCTATGTTGTTCTGATACAAGTCCAGAATTTCTTGGATCCTAAGGGATATTTTGATTCTGTAAAATCAATAGCAATGAGATGATGTTACTAATTTTCTTGTAAGACTGTTTCTGCGTGCTCCAGTTATATAGCTGTCAAAAGAAAAACAGAAAATCTCTTGTTAAACAGACTACATCTGAATTATAAAGATACTCAGTATCAATAGCTCGTTTGAGTCCATGGGCTCCTGAATGGACTTTATTTTTGGTTTTGTTTCACTATGCCGTGATCCTGTTAAGGGCTGAGACTCCCATGTTCTAACATGTAACCTGCTTGTCTTGTAAGTAAAGAGGATGTACCTATTGTTCCAGTGTGCACAAGATCCAGATATTGTGCAATATACTGTACTTGATATGATCTTAAGCATTTTTTAGTTTGGAAAGCCATTGTCCATGTTTCTTTTAGGTTCCTATATTCTTTGTTCTTTACTTCAAAATTCTTTGATGTATTATAAAAGGATGTGTACTAAAAAATACCAAGTGCCAGATTTTCAGCTAATGAAAGCTGGCATTGCTTACTAATAGTACTCATTTTAGATCTGTTCTATCTTTTTAAAAGGATAGGAAAAAACAACTGCTATATGTTTTGAGGTGATTTTGTTAACTAAACATAGAAACTATAAATATTTTGATTATAATCACAGATAAGAAAAATTGCCTCCCCAGGTGAAGTGACAGCAAAAAATCCTGAGCCAACATCATTGTTATTTGAACAAAACAAAATATTTTTGATGGTTTGACAAAAGGTTAAATGATTATGAACCTCACAGTAAGAATCTTTTGAAGATCCCAGTCAGGCCAATTTTCCTGAGCATCTGACCTCTGTTTCAGCATACCCAAGGCATATAGACTGCTCCTGTTTTACTCCAACTTGATTGGTAGCTATATCAGCCCCTAACTGTTCCTCATGTTTAAGGTCAACACAAGACAGTACAAGATGATAGTAGGGTTGAAGAGATTTAACAGCTCTTGAGTACAAATGAAATGTACCAGAGAAGAACATATGCTTAGTGCCCTGTGGGAAATAAAAAGCTGTTCTTACTGATGCCAGAAATAAAAATTTTTAGTTTATCAAATTTAACAATAATTGAAGCATCTTGCTCCAGCAGTGTTTAGCAGCTGTGGAACACAGGAAGATACTCCCTAGCTTCCAGTAATGCTTCTAGTGCTTCTAAGCACTGTTTCCTATATTTTATAAAAATCCTTTATAAAAAAACCAAAACAAAACAAACAAAAAAAAAACCCCAAAAAACAACAAACCCCAAAACAAACAAACAAACCCCCCAGAACCATAACAGTTCTGAATGAAGTTCTGATTTAGCAAACATCATTTAGGATAGAAGAGACTTGGTTTGTGCCTTCTTCATGGATGGGATGGCACTATATGGATATCAGCATAGTCAGAAAGTCAGTCTTTTAATTGCATTTGTGCACTGTCATAAAAAAAGAACCCAACCTGACAACCTGCTGTTTGACATTGTAGGGGGAATTTCACCTATTTCAGTGTTGCAATTCAGTGGTTAAAATGTGAGACAGTTTATTGCCTCAGTGAGATTGTTCTGGCTGAAAGTCATGTGAGTGGAATCTCCTGGTCTGTCATCACAACTAGAGCAGTGTTGTTAACATATCTTAATTATTTAGGAGAGCTGGATGAATATGCCAAAAAAAAAAAAAAAAAAAATTCAAAAAATCAGATGTGCCTTTGGATGCATCTGGCTTATTTTTGTAGGTACTAAGAATGACTTCTCAATAAATGTGTGCTGGAGAGCAGTGTTCATACATCTGATGGTAAAGCATGTATTAGGTGGTATGCTGGGTATCAGGATTGCCATTATGTGGTCTGTCAATAGAGAGCTGGTTGCTGGTGTGTCATATTTTTAAACACTGGTGCTGCCAATCTGGTAATAGCCCAACAGAGAGTTTGTATGTAGAAAACAGCCTTAACTGAAGGGAGTAATTTGCTGTAAAACTCATGGACAAGTTATGAACTAAGAACCGTTGACCAACTTTATGAATAATTATAAATGAGAATATGATTAAAAAATTGATTGGTTTGGGGACATTTTCTTAGAGAGATCAACTTGGTATAGCTCCTTGGGAGCTGACAGTAGGTAAGAAGCATTAAGCTTAACATAGTTAAAACACTCCATATGTGCTGTATATGGAGAGAAGGTCACCATCTAACCACACCTTTTCATCTTACAATTAAGGCAATTGACTCTTCATACCATGAGGCTAATAGAATATATCTGATTCCTGATTGTCTACTCCTATCTCAAAAACCTAACCTTTTAGGAAATATCCTCTGTGCACTACACTCTGTAGAGACAAAGTCTCTATTTAACCTGTTACATTTTTAGCCTTCTACATCTGCCCTCTGCTTTGGAGAAGATAACAATCCATGTATTCTTGGTGCTCATGCTGGGCTGAATTTTTATTTGTACTGTAACAGTTGATTGCAAGTAACCAATGCCAAAAGCATTTTGTATGATTTCAGGTTTCTGCCAATGAAGGCTGAACTTGTTTATTTGTCTGGAAATAGCTGCAGGGTATAACTGGATGTCTGCAGACAGTTGAATCAGAGTGCTGGAAAAACAGTCTAAGCAAAGTACAGCATACTGAAAAGTAAAGTTTTTCCTAGAGGATTACACTATCAATTATATTCACCTTTACTCCAGCATGTTGTTGTCAAGCTAAATCTTTCACTTGCTATAGGAAACCCTTTATCATTTGTTGGCTGAGTGGCTTATTAACCAGTAAAGGGAAGGCCTCTCATTCAGGCACACTGCTCAGTCATTCTTTTCATGACAAAAAGATACTCCCAAATTGTAGGTGAGATTTTGCTGTATTCTCATTGGAACAGTCAAATTTACAAGACACAAAAAAGTATTTGAGTGATTTTTCTACTTTATTTGGAACTGAAGTCTAAAAGTTATCTGGCAAGTCATATTTGCTGCAGTCTTGTCTCATTTTTTCCCCCTATATTTTTCTCCCTTTTGTCTTTTCCCCTTATTTCTGTTTTATTCAATTTCTATAAATGTCTTGTAGCTTGGCTTTGATTTTCCCCCAGGTTAATACCTCCCACCCTCCCAATTGAAAAGGTAAGATGGTTTTAAGTAAGATGTGATGATTCTGACTTTACAGTATTAACTCTACTTGATCTAAGATTTTTTTCTCCCATGCTTTCACAACTTTATTTTGAAAATGTTACTTCTTTGAATCAAGAGGTAGCTTCTTACTGCTCTTTGTTGTACACTGTTATCATTCTCCATATCTCCATATCTTCACTCAAGAACAGCATAAAAATTTAGGTAAAATAAAGGAGCATGTTTTTAGCATGTTAGACATGAATTAGATTTAATTCTGACTTCATCACCTGCCAAACGGTAAATTGGAGAGATTTAATACAATGATGACAGTGAATTGCAACACTTCATTGATACTTTTTCAGGTAATTCTTGGTGATTTTTAGCATATTTCACAATTGTCTGCTAGCTGCTAGTTGAGAAGTTGGTTTCTTTTTGCTGAAGTAATTGTCCTCAACCTCTTTATGACGACCAGTTATTTTTTCCCTTTTGCTCTGAATTTTCTGAATCATTCTAGAAATAGGAGTTTGTTGATGAAAACTGAGTACTGCTGAGGAAAATTGAGGCTCCTATATATCTCATCTAAAGCCATTACAGGAATTTAGAAGTATGACTCCTTCTGGGAGATGGAACAAATACACATATTAAGTGTTTTTGACACAGAATCCTTGATATGATGCATGACAGAGGTATTCAAGTCATACAAAGATGGAGGAAAGATTTACAAGTTCTGTTACTTAAAATCAGTGAGAGATAGAGTTACTGTTACTGAAAAATCCCCTCCTTATGGGCATTTGTCCCTGTACGCTTCAGAGGGAATGTTGATGGGTTTGGGCACTTGATCTCATTGAAACTGAGTTGCTTGCCCAATCTCCATCGGTTCCATGGAAATTCCATCCTGAGAAGCCCATCTTCATCCATCAGGTGTGAGAATTTAGCCAAGTCTTGCTCACCTTACCTCTATATTACTTTGAACAGCTTATGGGAGGCAGCATATAATAGTCTTATGATGCTTTATATGCTTCACTAGGCCAAGAGTGGTGCTGTATACTCACAGGAGAATGGGTACTCATTGGGTAAATACAGTGGTGCAGAACACGACTACATTTTTTTTCTTTTTGATTGTGAAAAATTATGGTAGGTGACAGTTTGAATTTTCCAGTGATTTATGGTTAAATTGACTGTTTTATCCTTTCACCATTTAATGAAATGAAACTCCTGCAATGTGCTTTTCTGCTTCATGTTAGCCAATAGAAATCATATTTAGAAATCAAATAAACAGAAAGATTCTTTTAACTTTAAGCCCTATCTAGAGGTAGACGTATTTATTCCAGCTCAGAGCCATGGCAATGTAGCTCTGTTGTTTTCAGGCTGGAGCTCTCATGTTCCCACTTAGCATGGGCAGAATGCACGTGAAGCTTTCTGCACCCATCCAGCTCAGCAAATCCTGAATTAGTCCTGTTTAGCACATTCATGAGACCTCTGTAAGATAACAAGTAGGATTCTGTTTTTGTATTGGGAGAATATACTTAAACTGATTCTAAAATATTAAGGCAAGCACAGAAGTGACTTGAAAAGTTTGAAAGGGATTTGCAGAGCATAAGAAACTGCAGTGCTGAAGCTTTTTTTTGTTGCTTTATGTAGAGCAAGACTGTTTTCTTCTGGATAACTTAATGTTTTGTGAGTTGAAGCCACAGGAGAAACATGTGTTTGTGAGCAAATATACCCTTATATGCTTTGCAGCTTTGAAAATGCAATCAGACTTCTTTTTTTAATATTAATTCTGTGTATGTTTGTAGTCTAGTACTTTGTATTTTATGCTATACTGAGATGTCCCATTTTCAGCCTGTTTTCATGGGTTACTGGTGAGAAAGGAACTGGGCTTCATAAAAGACCTTGCTCTTTTTAGAAGTGCAGTTTTCCTGTAGATACATGCATTTTAGAAGTATATTTTGCTGATTAATATTATTTTCTTGACATCACACTTCACTGTATTGAACTAAAAATATCAAGTGTTAATAGAAAGTGAGGATATTTCTGTCATTCCATAGTATTCCTATTGTTAATCCCATTTAATGTTTGTGTCTACAAAAGTCCCTAATCCTCTGAAATTCAAAGAATGAGGTTCATTCAAATCGACGATTTGTGACCACCTATTTCCCATGATCCAATATACAAATTCTTTCATGAAGAGAAATAAAAAATGAAATCAAGACTGAAAAGAGATTGTTCCTTATTTTCCATGTTCTGAGGCATCCCCTGAGCAGCAGGTGATATCAGATATGCTTTCACAACATCCTCTGTAGGGAATGAAGCACAGGAAGCTGCCACTGAGGTTTTTTCCCCCATATGACTGCTTTTGCTGCACTCGTACTGTGAAATGCTGCAGAATATAATAGTCATGTTGTCAGGAAAACTCATTCAAGCAGAAAATTTACCATTGCAGACACAGAGTAATGCCTTGGTTTGGTTTTATTTTTTTTTTAGAAAGAAATATAAATAATTCTAGGTCTACATGCTAAATGTTTGTCTAGGGGGCATTTTTATACTCTAGTTATAATAAAAGCCCCAAAATAGTTCAGAATAGATGATGTCAGCTTGCTTTTGCTCTCTTCCTTCTGGATGATCTGTTGACAATCAGTCATACCAAGTTAAGATCTCTTTTAAAGAGTGTTACTGAATTCAGGCTTTCTTTAGACACCAATGGGGCATTGTTCTCTTTTACTGTCAGGATAGTATTTGTGGAGTACATACTTTCTGTTCCTTTAATTTTTTTTCCCTTCTTTTAATTATCTTAGATGAAATAAGATGTTCTAGCATGACATAATGTCTCAGAATGGGAAGATTGCTTTATATTTCTGCCTCGTCCTCCAGACAGCTTAAAAGAAAACCAACATGACAGTAGGGTCTCATCTCTGCCCCAGGTGAGGCAGAATAATAAGTGGAGAAGTTGTGGGCTTGCACTTTTGGTCTTTTTTCTTCTCCTTTGAATTGGGTTTTCTCTTACAACGTTTTCTATAGCTGGAAATAAGAGTTGATGCAAGTAGAGATCAAAATACAAAGTTTATAATCTAGATTGTAGACCAGCTGCTGATCAATGCAGTGTCTTCAAAAAACCCAGAAGCATGGTACCATTTAATACAAATATGACTTTTGTCTTTCATAAATAATCTCATCTTTGTGTTCTTTTGGTGTGGATGGTTCAAGGACAGACCAGTAAAGCTAAGATAATGATGAATGCAGTTGGTTGTCAGGGGACTCCTGCAATAAAAATACAATATGTATTTTCCTGCCAGTGTTATGATTTAGTATTTCATCTTTAACTCCTTGCCCTTCACTTCAATTTGGACTCCAGTCATTTTTAACCTTCTCCATTAATAGCATCACCCGTGAGTGTCACCTTGTGTTCCTCCACAGGAATCTGAGAGAGGGTGAGGTGGCAATAAAGGACAGGAGGTAGGGTTTAACATTCTAAGTGTACAAGCAGTCTGTCATCTCATTAGTATTGAAGATATTTTGTGAGTGTTTCTTTTGAAGTATATCTACAGCTGTAACTCTTTGATTCACAGTGTATTTCTTGGATGAATGTTGATCATGCTAGCTCTCCTTGTCTTTTTTCTAAAATCTGCTTTTTTTTTTTTTTAATTTGTTACATGATTTTGACTGGATTTTCTTTGCCTGTAATTACTAAATGCCTGCTGACATTTGGGTTTCTAATGTCTGCTTGCCTCAGAATACTCCAGGGTGCTCCATTTATTCTGCCATCGTATTTATATGTGTAACAGCAAATCTCAAATCTCAGCCCCCTTTTCATTAACTTCTGGATGTGAACTGCAAGGTGTTATATAATCATGGAAATATGTTCCAAGCCATTTTCTAAAAATGCACTGTGAGCTCAACTTTTTTTACCTTTGCAGGGATGTGATTGTAGGAGATGGTGATTTGCACAGAGAAGATTAAGTAATCAATGCTGAGAAGAAAAAATAAAGTGGGTGCATGTAACCTCTATCTTACCTTGGCTATCAGTCAGGACACCCATGGTCTATCCTCAGTATGTGCAAGAGGCCACTGAATTATGTGATGTTTATTTGTGGATACTGGAATACAATGATTACCAGCAGAGCCATGCAGAAAATTATAAATACAATGTAAACTCACATTGTTTGAAATAAAACTGTGAGTTCTGGCTGTATTACTATTCTGTTTCACAGAGCTTCATTCTATGTAGCAGAATGTAGGAGGACTTGATCTCCTTTCAAGTGTCCTGTTAAAACAGTCCAAGCATGGCTACAAAATTTGATGTAATCAGACCTCTTGTTTCTATTCTTGATCTTGTCCCTTCCCTTGTTTGACACTCTTAGTGTTATAGTTTATCTTCAGA
Source organism: Calypte anna (assembly GCF_003957555.1). Taxonomy (NCBI): domain Eukaryota; kingdom Metazoa; phylum Chordata; class Aves; order Apodiformes; family Trochilidae; genus Calypte; species Calypte anna. The sequence goes on along the minus strand of NC_044250.1, from coordinate 5,690,605 downwards.
CAAGAACTGTCATTTAGAGCAGATGACAATGCCTCAAAATTTTGTCTGACTTGCAGATCTAATCTCAGTCCTTTGCCCTGTTCTTTCTATAAATAGTACAGAAAACTGGGCACATCCAAAGAGCAAATAATCCTCCCTAACCTGAACACCTTCTAGAGCTTTCTTCTCTGTAGTGAGCCTGATCCTCTGGGCTGGCAAAGAGAATCCCCAGCTGGGCAAATGTCACTGGGCATTACTGCAGTAGTAGTGGAATTGATTCTTGACTGAACAACACTGAAATTGTCAATTCTCTTGGTGATACTGGTGTCACTAATGCTTTTCTTTTACTCACCACTTATTGTAGAAACTCAAGCAGACCCATTTATTTTTTCCACAGAAAAGGAAGCAGCTGATACCTGGTGAGTCTGGTGAGTCCTTCTCACCTCTGCTTGTTGTGTAGAGCAACCTAGTGCAGCTGCAGCTCTTGTTCTTTATATGTCTTGAGGGGGGAGCTTAATATTTCTATTACACACTAAAATGTAGTCAAGTGAGCAAGACTGCTCAGAGATTGCCTCACTGGCAGAAAGTACCTCTAAAGGCTTTCCTGTTCAAAATCAAGCTGACATTTTTAAGAGGGTGAAAATAATTAGTGTTAAATTGTTTTTAAAATGTGTATATCATATATTTTATTACATATATAATATATGCATTATTAAAAATAAACATGCTCAGTGTGATGGGTGAATGAGCTGTACATGGTGTCCAGTTTTAGTGGATGGAAAGTGACTGACAGCTTTAAATATATAATTGCATGTTTTGTGAAAGTAGCCTTAATATAAACCAATTTTCTCTTGCCTCTAACTGCTTATTATTTCTTAACTGGTATTATATATAAGATAAGGACTATTTCTGCAAATGCAAACCAGTCTTTATTTCAGGGAGCCCTTTAACTTAGGAGTCATTCCAGGAAGACATAAGGCTTACATACAGGGACCATTTCTCCAGGATGACTTGGTGGCAAAAGGAGGTGAGGTGGTAAAGCATATCTCGGAGACATAGCAAACAGCGAGGTCCTTGGGAAAAGTCTTAAGATGATTCAGGTTAAACAGCTGTTAGATCCCAGGTTAATTTATAACTTATCCACAGCAAGATTTAGAGCAGGATGGTTAAAACCCTGCAAATGTTGCCAAGAAGATAAACCCTACGAGGGATTTTAATTCCTGTCAGCCCTGTAGGAGCTGAAAGATGGAGCTGTGCTCCATCTGCATTCTGTAGTCTGTCGGGGCCACTTCTCTCAGACACTCCCTGCACTGGCATGCTGCCTGCTGGGAGAGTTTTGGATTCTGTCTTTCAAAAGTGGATTTGTTTGCCAGCCTAGTGGTACCTGGAAAATCTTGGCTAGAAGCAAAGCTTGTAGGGAAGCTGTAAAATATTCCAGACCTTTGAGCTGACAAAAGGACACTTTCTAGGTACAGTACTCTCATTTCTAGATTGTTTAGGTTTAGGTGAAATCTTGATTTCGTTAGATGAAATGTTTACTTTACTATTCAATTAAAAAAAAAAAAAAAAAAGGGTCAGATTTTCATTAGCCTGTTCCATTTACTTACTTGGGTTACTGCAGCACTAGAGTTACAGAGGAAATGCAGTCATTATTGTAATTAATTTTTTAAAAGTGTATCTTTTTAGTTATTTTAATACTTTCTTGGTAAAGAAAAGCTTCACTTAGCTTTACATAATGCATAAGTAAGAAGTTCTACTGGGTCTCTGTAATAGTGGGAGAAGTGAGAAAAATAGTTTTGTTAAAAGCGGTCATCTTGTATTTATGGGAATTACTTTTTATCTGAAAGCAAAGCTAATACAGGTATTTATTCTTGCCAGTGAAATAATTAGAAACGTTCCCAAAAGCAAAGAAGCTCTAAGGTTAAGGTGATCTGTTGTTTAGCTGTTCAGAGTGATAACAAATGTTGAAATTGACACTTTTGGCATTGGGAAAGATCCACTAAGACTCAGTTTCAATTCTCTGAAATAAAAGCACCTGTGATAGTGTTTCTTTCTTCCTGCCAGTCCTTTTTTATGGCAGTTTCCACGGGAGCTGTTCTCAGGGAGTGATGTCTCTGGGATTTTATGCAGGATAATTTAAAGCCATTAACATTATTTTTCTTAGTCGGTGGCTGCAGCTGCTGCAATTTGTCTTTGAGATTCATGAATACTAAAATTCACCAAATTTAATTTAAAATGATGGAATATATTGCCATTCATTTACAAATGGGAAACAACTGCACTAAACACAGAGGAAAAATAAATGGAAGAAATGGATGGCGTAATCATGCACATGCCATTGCCAGCCTGATCTCCTCAGGCTGTCTGTGTGCTTTTCTGCTGCATCAGTCAATCAAATGATACTGTATTGGAAAAGCTTCTTGGGATATTAAGCAATACATTTTTAATGATATTTTGAATGTGTTTTACACATGCAGAGTGGGGCAGTGGAGCTGTACTGAGTTTTGTCAGTTTTTAGGTGTGCATTCTTATACCAGACCCCAGCAATCAGACCAGGTTGGTCTGATAGTTCAGCCCCCTCAGCATCAAATTGCAGCCTCCCCTGGGATCCTGTTTGTCCCCTTGTCAGCACCATTCAATAGTAGCACTCCTAGTTTGTTATCAGTGAATATCACAGACTTTCAGACCAGATCTTGATCTCCATCAAAGGCCTATTCTGGATTTACACTGGACTCTGCAAATAGAATGTTGTCTTTTAATTTTAAACAATGGAGAAAATCCAAGCTGCTGCTTATTGTGTGGCTGTTCAAAAGTGCATGCTGCCTTTTTGCATTTGTAAGTCAAGTTAGAGGCTGCTGTGCTTTTTCGTAACACAGGAGTTCTCAGTCCAGAACTCAAAAACGGCAGCCTAGCAATATGAAAGGAATTGTGTAAATATGACTGAAGGGTATAGAATACAAAGTTCGAGATCCAGCTCTTCCCAAAGTTTCCCTGTCCAATTTCTTAGCTACTTTACTTACTTTAAAGTAAAAAATTATGACCATTAACTCTAGACTAGAGATAGTTGGTATGAATGGGACAGGATGAAGGTAGCCATGGATTTACATCAGGTTCTTTTTTCATCCTGAGTTTGCATAGTAACCATTATAGTGCAGACTCCTCTGGAAGAGAAGTAGCAAGTGAGCTGTGATCTCTCTTGCATCATGGTGAACCATCCCGTGCTGCACCTGTAAAAGTCTTTCTCTTGACTGTGCATTTAAACTGGCAGTCCTGTCACATTTAAGTTTTGACAGTAGCTCTTCCAATAAAAACTGATAAAAGGCAATCAGCAAATTCCTCATCAGCTTTGTGAAGCAGTTAGTTAATAATTTATGCAAGCTGTCTGGGTGAGAGGCAGAGCTATGTGTGTCATGCTATAAGATTTGCTGGTGATTTCTAGAGAGTTCAGTTTAGATCAAATCTTGGTACAATTTCACTTGGCAGCAAAAGGCAGGTGTTGGGGTTGTTTGTTTCTCCTCATAGGTTTTTTCTCCCTCAAGTCAAAAACCTTTTCAAGCCCATACACAGAATGTTCTTGGTAGTTGGTACTTAGCTATTTTTCCCTAGCATCATTCTTGAAAAAGGTGGAACAGTTCTTCCTGAAATGTTCTTTAAAATTCCCCAGAAGAGACTGAGCCTGAGAGGTAATAACTTGGGAAATGGTAATGCAAAAATTCAGTAAAATTCTGGGCTACAGTAAACTATTATATGCTTTTAATCTATGCACCACTGCTACCCTCAACAGTTGTGGTGCAGAAATATGTTTTCCAATCAGATATTTCACGAATAGCATCTTCCAAAAAAAAGCCACAGAGTGCCAGCTGGTTCATGCTATGCATATTAATATTTCATAATGAAGTGCATAGAGGACTTTGAAGCATGGACATAAATTTGCATCTTGACCTCATACTCCAGATGAAGGAAGACTGTGCTCCACCTTTAATATGCAATATGTACTCTGCTTATCTGATTAATCACTGGCTGCCAACTGAATAGCATGAGGCATCCTTTCACTGCTTTAAAATACCTCTCTTTTACAGCAATGCAGTCCTCAAATTTGTGCTTTAAAAGAAAATTGAAGTCATCAAGATTTAATTTTGTAGCATCTTATCTTTGGAAAACACAGTTTTATAAAGACTTAAATTATTTTATGTAATCTATAGCTAAGGCCAGAATTTATAATTTCTAAACTGCATCCTTGGTAGTCAGTGAATCAAAGACAAATTTTCCTGGAAAACTGTGAAGTGAGACTTGGCAGTATTGACAGAATAATTGACAGAGCTGAGGGGATAAGTAATGTTGGATGCAATTAAAATGTTTGATGCAGATTAATTCATTTTGAAAACACCGAGAAAGAAACAAACCTTAATGTTAAAAGAAAAAAAAACCCACAAAACAACCAATTACAGTAGGATCAATAGAACAATAAGATCAATAACTATAGATGTGACAACCAGATAATGCTAAATGAAATACTGGACATGTCTTAAGAAAATTGTACTTTGTTTTTACTATGCAATGAGACAAATCTGTCAGAGAAATGGATGATCAGTTATCTTAGGCTCTTATGCCTAGTATGGAAAGTTAAATTTCTGCCTTCATATCAATATCTGTTTCATAAAACCAGGAAGGACCATTTTAGATGCCTTCAGTCTTTATTATGAAATTTCTTTTTCCTACACACCTCAAGCTAAAGCCTTGTCTTCTTGTCACCTACAACATTAACAGCAGCTGTTGATGTACAGGTTGCCTCCTTCAGTGAATTGCTGCTTGCAAACATGGCAGAATACAAACCCAGGAAACTCTGGCTGGGCAGACAGTTCCAAGCAGCTTGTGATCTTTCTGTGAGTTTCCTTTGGCTCAGGTAGAAAAGCAATAATAGATGTAGTGGAATCAACAGGAAAAAGGACTTCCAAAATTTTAATCAGAGAAATTAAAGCTTTTTCTAATATTTGTCCATTTGCACTTGTCAAAATTAGTAAGTAGATGTAATGGAAAGCATATTTTCTTCAGTATTTTTCTAGAAGCAAAATAGGAAAAACCACTGTTTCTTGGATCCTTATTTTTGAACTCTCCTTTTTCTTGCTGTATTCATGTGTTAGAGTTCAATTTGTATTAGAGCAGGGCTGAATCCCTAGTGGCCTCTGCTATTTTTTTCCTTGAGATATAAAAAGAAGTGCTTATGGTGTTGTAAAGGTCAGACTAAGGAACCTGAGTTCTCCTTTGACTTGCTTTGATTTTCCTCTAGTATTGTTCATTGCCTTGTGTGTGTTTATCTTTGGTTTAAAGTTCTGTATGGGGAATTGAAGCCATACATCACAAGCCAAACATTACAGTTGTATTTTAGTATTAGAAAGCCTCAAACTCACATTTTATTTATTTATCCTTCCATCATATTTTGCAGGACAGATTCATGCTTCTCCTGCAGGGTTGTGTTACCTTGCTCATAGTGATAAATATTGAACTTATTTGATAAGTTAAAATGAATGATCTGTTTATTCTGGCTCTAAGTAGTGATGACAAGGCTTAAACTACTATGGACTCAAATTTAAAGTACTTAATCCTAAACAAGTCTTCTGTAACTAAGTTAAAAGATAAATAATCTGCAGTGTTTGCCTATTTTGGTTCTGAATAAACTCACCATTAATCTATTTATAGAAACATGCACATGTATGAAAGGATGTAGAGAAGAGTAAATCTGGAATAATGTATATACATATTGGACTTTTATTACAATAAAAGTTCTTGGGGCAAAGAGAGGTCTTTGTGACCTACAACCACTATAGTGAAATGGGCATTATAATTTCTTCTAAAAAGGCAATGCTATTCAGAAAATACTTTTTGCTGTTCACTCCTCTCCTTACCACCTGCTTGAAATAGATGACATTAAGCATAAGGATTCAGTTGACATTTTCAACGAAAACATTTGTAATAGTGTTTGTGAAGAATTTATCTCTCAGACCAGACTGTTAATCGTTTGATATTCATTGATTCCTCATGACTGCAGTGTTCACAGTTATCACCCAGCTTCACTAGCAAAGTATGGCAGATAAGAAAGATGTTTAGGAAATGATAAAGAGGTCAAAGCCAGGAATTTACTTCTAATTCTATTTCAGAGGAGATAAATCAGAGCCTTTTTATATTCATTCTTTCTTTTTCTGTGTGTCTATGGGAGATGATGTTTTTTCTAGGACAAGAACGAGGAGCAAAGTATGAACAGTACTGGAAATGTACCTAAATAGAGCAGTCTAAGTTCTTCATATGCTTGCACAGAATGAAACCACAAACTACCTACGTTTGAAAACCTACATCTAGCAGCATAGCAACTCTGCATTGTCAGGAGATTGAGTGTGTGCCCCCAAGGCATTCAGTAATAGCTGCTGTCACTAAAAGCTATTGGACGAGATAGGGATATCCTAATTTTGAAATATTTATTTCTCTGTGCAGAGACATCCAGTAAAAATGAACGGATCAGAAATGTTTACAGGTTAGCATTGGGCTCACTGCAGAGTGCTGAGATGAGGAGGGATCCACTTCTGCAAGCAGATGTAAGCTTCACGTGCTGACACACACTTTGGTACTTTAAAACACTTTTTTTGAAAACTCCTAGGAAAATTTGGCTTACAGATTGCTCCAGCTCGGCCATCATCACCTCCTCTCTCTCCCCCTCTCATGATGAATGAGCTTTACTATGCAGACAGAAGTTTGAGCAAAGAGGTTTGTTGTGGCAGCATGTGGAACACTTCAGCTGTATAAGGCACTTTCCACCCAGTCAGAATGGTTGAGTACACTGGGGTTACATTAAAGTGTTTTTTGCATTAAGGGGACACAAAAATAACATGCATGCAGTTATCAAGGCTCTACTGGCAAGTTTTGGCATACTCTTGTGTGGTAACACAGTCACTTCTACCTCACCTTTAAGTGCCTAAATCTCTTTTAACATTAAAAACCAAAGAACTGGATACCAGTTCATATAATTTATTCTTTTAGGCATGTAAAAGGTTCAAGGAAAATAAACTAAGAACAAGCTCTTTTAAGCTATTTATTCCCCTATGGATGTTGATATTTAAGGTTTCTTTTGCTCTTTAGTGTATTTTTTTAAGGATTATTTTGAAACTATCACTGCATGGCCACTCAACAACACTGGAATTCTTGGAGGTCAGCACAAGTTGTCAGTTCTGCTTGCAATTGTCTTGTGCAAACCCATCTCCTCTACTTGCTGAGCAGGCTTCTACAGTGTAGAAAAATCACATACTATATTCTGACTGGAAGGGATATAGAATCTGTCACATCATGGTTATTTATTTTCATATTTTTTTAAGGTTTGAATTCACCAACCAAAAATTTGTACTTAAAAGGATGCTTGTGTTTAATACTGTGACACGTACAATATAATTTACTTTTGCAGTTCTTCCAGCTAAATTTAGAAAGACAGTTTTAGGTCATGAAGTCTAGAGAAACATTTCAAATGCAGAAAAAGAATAGGTACAATTAATATGCCATGTGTGAATTTATGTGGATGAAATTTAAAATGGAGATTTTTGCTCATGCCCTATCTTGGCAGATTTAGTTATCATGGATTTTTCATTCTTCTGTCTGGACTGTTACACACACACACACTCACACACTCACACTCAGAGAGCATTTGGCATGTTCACAAAGGCTGGGAATTCTGTATTCCTTAGGATGGATTTACCTATTCATTTTAAGTGCTTAGGATACTATAGGAAAAATCTCCATGTAGGAGAAAGAGAAAAACGTTAACCAAAAAAGTGTCCTAAATTTCTGTCTGAAGCACTTCTAAGGTGTAGTGAGTATCCATGCTGTGCGAGCATCACTCAGGGTGTGCTTGGTCATTGTGACTGAAATGTGACAGGAATGACTGCAGGAGGCTGAACTGAACTGGGGATGGTATCAGGGTTTAAATCAACACTGAACTCACAGTGCAGTGTGAAATGCACAGAGCAAGGGCTGTTGAGCAAAACATTCTGGGCAGTAATATTTTCACTACACATACTTAAATCACATAAATTACCTGAGAAAAGTCCATTAACTATATAATCTCCAGTGAAGATTAAGTTTCTTTTAATTTACAACAAAGTCACCAGTTTCATAAACCCAGTAGTCAAAATTGCCATATCTGTATCTACTTCCAAATAGTTAGTTGGAAATAACAACATCTTCTTAATTTCCATATGCTGCCATCACTTTATTTAGGCTTGTCAGCATCCTTTCTTTATTGTGTGTTCTTAATATATTCTCTGTGCATGGGCACACACAAATATATGTGTGTATGCATATTTATACACTTAACACCTTCATATTCTTACATGTGGAAAAATGTCATTACCTTCTGATAGCATAATGAGACCTGAAAAGTCTTTTGAGGTTGTAAAAATGTCAGATTATATAAAGAAACAACTTAGACATGACCATGGCTTGGGAAACACGTTTGGCTTTAGAAAAAAGAAGACCACTCATCTTCTGTCATCCAACGGACTGAAGAAAGGGCAAGGCATTGCCTGAAAATGTTCAGTAAACAAGAGATCACTGTAAGCATCTAATTGCTAAATTTAGCTCTGGCAAAACTAGAACATATTTTCAGTGTTTTGTCTACTTGGAGAGTTTAAATGAATCATAGGGCTTGGAAATTTGTTTTTAAAAATTGTTTATGAACTCCAGAAAGCTGAGTATTCTAGACAACATTTTTTTCTATGTTTTCAGTGCCTGATAGTGCAAGGAAATGTCAGACACTCATATTCTTAGAACACAAGTTGAGTCATGAAGAAGAATCATGCAAAGGCACACTGTAAGCTAAAGGTTTCTTTATTCTAATAAATTATAGTTCTCATTTGCATAACTCCCTTTCTGCCTCTCTATGTACTCAAACCTTCAATTATTTATAGTTTAAATGTGATGAGTTCAACTTTATGAGTTCATAAACCCACCAAACCTCTTTGTCACTACCACTGTTTAATGCTCTCCTTAGAGCTGTCTCTCTGTTTCCCTCTGCTGTTCTGCTGAGACATTGCTTGTTTTTCCCATCTGAACCTTGTGCTTGGGATCTCCCACTTGGCTTGCTTTACACCCAAGTTAAATCACTGGTATTTCTTTGGCCTCCAAAACTATTAGAACACCAGCTCCATGGCGTGCTCAATGATTAACAGATCAATAGATTTCAGAGCTATCAGAAGCTTAAGTCGTCTTTATAAAGTCCAAATACTTTACAGAAACCTGCTTGATGCAGCATTGTGTTTCTGCAAATGGCACAAGGGAAACATCATGGTGGTATTTAAGTGGAATTTCTGATCAGATGACAATCTTTAAGACCAAAGTAATGGAGGCCATTTTCTTACTTGTTTCAGAAAATTGAAGGTGGTACAAAAAATCAAACCCACCTTTTTGTACGACACCTAAGGTGATTAACAGCTTGGTGTAGTGAAAGTGTTTTCCTGGATTTCAGCACTTCTGATGGCCCAAAGTTCTTAAGGCTGCAAAGGCCATTGGCAGACCTGGGGTCAGAATGGAGGGAAATTGGAGGCACATGACACTGCCATCACTCAGGCTGGAAGAAACCTCTTGTTAAAAAGCTGTTCTCATGTGTGGGAGGATGGTTTTGGCTGACACTTCTGCTTCAGTCTTTGAACTAAGAGACTGTCTTTCTATCTTCTGTCTATAACTTTAGCACTGGCCAATTTGCTGGCAGAAAACTCCATACAATTAGAGAATACTTTAAAGATGGTTTTGATAGCTATTGTAACAGGGGCATGGCTGGTCAGTGTTAGTTGTTTCTTAGAGGCAGGGATGGCTTCAGACCTGCTAGGTTCATCTTGCTGTGTCCTTGCTTGAAATCTCTGTGATCCTTGTCTGCTCCCTCCATCTGCTGTGTCCTTGCTGGCACACAGCCAGGGAGCTTCTTAATGGAGCAGACAGATGTAGTGCCAGGGCACTGGAGGCAGTGCAAGGAAATCCCTGTGCAAAGGAAAAGCTCAAGGAAGTTTGCAATTAAGAGCAGGAGCAAATTTACTCATCCTTCTCCCTCTTTTGGTAGGAGTCAGAAATCTGGTACAACTGCATTAACATAAAATAATATTTACTTCCTGTAAATCCATCTAAAGGGCCTGATTTTTCCCACTGACTGACAAAAATTATATGTAAGTTTCCATGTCCTGATTGCTCCACAAGCTATTTAGAAATAGCCTATGGGCATAAATCTGTCATTTTAATATTAATCTGAATACATTATAACACTATGTAAAGAGGTGACCAATAATGATGGTCAGTAGAAATGACCAGTATAAATGTTAAACTAAAATAAACATGAGAAGAAATGTAAACTTAATTAGAGTAGATTGCAGTAGACAATGCATTTAGATACTTTTGGCAATTCAGAAACTGAGTTCTCTGAAGCCCAACTGCTCAGCCTGTGACTGGCCTTTGCTAACTGCTTTTTAAATTAAAAAATGGCAAGGCTATATTTACAGAGACTGCAAAATGTAGTTTAATTGGGTGAATAGTTATGTTTACAGGGCACTGGCAGACCTCACCTGGAGTTCATGAAGTCACAGATTAGAAACAAAAAAACGTGTGTGGGAACAAATATTTAAAATGTGTGTGTGTGATCTTTACAAGACAATTATATTTTAACAAATCCACTGAGACAAAATACAAGTTTGGTTCTTCAGACTTGCATGCAGTGAGTCCAGTTTAGAGTAGATGAACTGTGTTATTTAAAAACTCAGCTCCTATAGATAAAATAGCAATGAACATTAGATTTTTTAAGCAGAGAGAACTTGCAATTAAAAACCAGGGAACTAAAGGCTAATTAAAATAAGTCTGAGGCTCTATAGGAACCTGTGAATTTAAAAATAAAGGCATTTCATTCATTTCCATACACAGACATGCTTATATTTTTTTATACTCACATTCTTTGAAAGAAGCACAGTGATGAAAAAGCACTCCATACTGAAATTTGATGGAATCAGATATTCTGGGAGGCAAGAAATGTATGATGTGTTTCAAAGCTATCTGGAAATAAATGAAACAGAGCAGAAAGATAATCTTAGGTTGCCTCAGGTGTTTTACACAAGCACTGGCAAAGATTGGTGTTTAAATTGAGATTGATCCTCAGGAATCCTTCCCTGCAGATGGGTTCTCTAGCTTAACACTAACTAAATCTGAGTATAACTTAAGCTAGGCAGCCTTGTTAAGACTAAGTTCATTCTCAGAAAATCAAGAATTAAAATTTCAGATGCTGTAAGGAATACAAATATCAGAAAATTATGTACTTATGGACAAACTTTATATCCTTCTCAGAAACAAGATATAAGTTCAATATTTCGTCTATAGCCTGCTCATGAGGCTCACTGAGAGATGTGGCCTTAACTTTCCTCTTTCTGGCTCTCTTAGTATTTTCCCTTTTCCATGATACCAACCTGTAACATGTATGTAGATATTGCAATATGTATGTAGATAACTGCAGTGACTTTCTGTCTTTGATGCTTAAATAGAAAGCATTTCCACCTTATTAATATTGAAATAAAACTAGTAAGTAGAAACGTTTGTATTCTACACATCTGACAAATTAATAAGATGTTGAAAAGGGAAGCAGGAAAGAGTGAAACCTAGTGAGAGAGAAAGCTGGTGCAATTCTTGAAATACTTGTGACAGAAAATAAAGGCTTCTGAGAAGTCTGGTCTTGTGAAAAACAAAAATGTAATGACATGGCCAGCTCAACTTTTCTGCACGATTTTGTGCCTATTTGCATTACATTTTATGTGGGAGAACCATAGGATTTTGTTTTCTCTTTTAGCACCCTGTTGCTGGAATTGTTGAGAGTATTAGGGAAGAAACAAATTAGGAATAAACACCCTATAGTGATCTTTACCTATGCCTCCTCTCACATGGATACAGCTCTGTTCTCCTGAAGTGTCTAATAACAGGGTAGGACTCCTTAGGAAAATCTCAGGAATTAATAAGATACTTCAGCAGTGAACATGACCCTGTCATAATAAATTAATAGAAAAGTCAAGGATGTTTCTTGGTGTACAGAGCTTAGAGTGAACGGAACTAAGTAGAAATATTTGCTTAATTTTTTATTCTTACAACATTAACATGTTTGGAATTTTTTTCTTGAAGTAAAGTATATATATTTCAGCAAATTTATTGCTTATGAACTTTGTGCTACAACTGTTCCTTTGTGTAGTTTCTGTTGAGCTAGGTTGCAGTAGAGCATCCAAAGCATGGGCTATTATTAGTGTGAAATTCTAGCACAGTGAGAGTACCACTTATGCTGGATGCTGTAGAAGTACTCAACTAGGCACAATTCTGATTTCAAGTCTCTGCAATTATCTTAAAATGAAGATAAAATGAGCAAATGGGGCAAGCAATAGCTGGGAGCAAGTAGGAACTTAACAAAGCAAACAAACAAGCTATGTCTAATATTTTACCAAAAAGCTGTACAAGATAAAAGCAGAAACTAATCAGGCTTCCTTTAGAGTCAGAATCAGAGGCAGGAAAACACCCCTAAAGATATCCAGACTCAGTTTATTTATTTTTGTCAGCCTTGTCATGCCAGTCAGTTCCCTTGGCCTTCCCTTGGGGCCCTTACTCTTGGTGGTTTTACACTGTAACTAATGCAAAAAAACCCAAAAAAACCCCCAAAAAAACAACAACAACAAAAAGTCTGCTCTTAAAATATCCTTCAGAGTGTCCTTTTCCAGACAAAATTTGAGGCAGGCAATGACAAAGCTAGGGTTATTATTTTGCCTCAATGGGAGATCATGTAGTAAAATCAGCTTTTGCTGACAGCAAGGTTGTGGGCTGAGAGCTCTGGCAAAGATGTGAACAGCACAAGAGGGATGCCTGCTAATCAGAAAGCAGAAGTAGGGTTAGGAACCCCTAAAAGAAGAGCAGGTTGTGGGGAGCTTGGGTGCTGTGAGGAGCAGGAATTCAGACCTGATTTTCAGTAGCAGGAAGCTCACTGGTTTTCAGACCTGTCTATAGTACTTAGTCTTAAGTGGTGACATTTAAAAGGACATTTTCAAATGCAAGTATGAGGTGAATTTTGGCAACTTCTGTCAACCTTAGAAGACCTGCAGTCAAAATGTGTCAGTGTTTTTGTAACTCAGGAAAATGCATCCCCAGGATTGTCACAGCAACCAAGGGGAATGTACCAATGCTCCTCAGTCTGCAGGATGCAGGGATGCTGGATGTCTCTGCTCAAATATCTCTGGAAATGATAGTAAGAAGAATGCTTTTACTGAAGGCTCTCTTTGGGAGTCTTTTTTTCAAGACCTTTTAATAACCTGAAATGTCCAAGCAGTACATATTGAATAAAACAAATGCAAATAAATGATAGAGGCTCCTAGATCTGACTGTTGTGCAACCAGCCACCAGGAATATTTTTTTTTTTTTTTTTTGCTGCAAGAAGGGAATACATCCTCAAGTGTGAAAAGAATCTTTAAGTGTAATACAGTAACCATAAAGCAAGAGGGAATATTTGCAGAACTGCAAGTGCTAATTTGTAGTCACTGGGACACAGCAATACATGAAAACTCCACTGAAATGGATGCAATTTCATGGCAATTCGTGCAAACATTACTCATGTATTCTGGCAAGGTTATCTAAGGATAAAAATAATAAAAGCAAAGCATTCAAATTAACTACTTGCTTTAACTGACAGCAGGTCTGTAACTGTATCTCCCTTGCTTGTCTCATTGCTTTCATACAGTAAAAAAAATAAATTAAAATGCTCTTTTAGGTTTAGGTGAATTAAGGAATAATTGCATTACAAAATAAATGTTAAAGGACTACTGAGTTGCAATACTGAATCGAATCATTCATTTTGAAGTACTATACCTTAAAGATATTAATGAATTAAAATAGATAATTTACCTTACTAGGATAAGATAATTTACCTGACTCCATTGAGATTCTGAAGTCCATAGGCATTTTGGGTAGGGGTGGATAGCTCTTAGATTACTCAGTCTGCATGGAGCAAATAAAGCTTCTTTGTAGACCTAATTTATTTAATGAATTTTCACAGTAGGTTTTTGGACTGAAAATACTTCACAAATTGCACATCACCATAGAATTGCAATCAAACTGGCATTAAAAGATGGGTATATTCAAAGATGTAGGAAAAACATGCAATAATTCAAAATCTAGGTATGTTCCTCAAGGAACAATTTTAAGGAAAATAAAAACCACAGGCTCCTCTGAGCATTGGTCCTTGGTATTCCACAGCAGCTTTAATAAAAAATTTCTCTTTGCTTCTGAAAGTCTTTATGTGGTGGCATAATCAATCCTGCAGACTCCTGCTATGAAAGGGAAGCTTAATAATAAAAACTGGTCTGATGCTTAATGCATGGGCTGATGCTTTAATGTCAAAATAGCTGCTTGTCTACAAGAGAATGTGAATGCTTAACCTGCTGGTTCCTGAAACTAGCACTTTGCCAGTGTCTCTGCAAGTAACAATCACTTGTAACTCATAGGTATTCAAGGACTTCCTAATCAACAGAAAATTTATTCTGAATTGCAGCCAATGGGGCAAAGCATGTGGGAAAGTTCTAATGCAAAGGTTAGTTTGTTAGAACCTTTTTCCCCCTGAGCCTGTTAGAATAAGCCAGAGAGCTTTGTCGTTAAGAACAGAAGTATGAAAGATGTTTTGGAGACTGTGTTAGAGTGGGCAAAATGTGTGCTGCACATTTGATAAAGGGAACTGAGCACAAGGCAGAAACTTCCCCTGTGCTGAGTTTGAGTGTAAATTGTGATAAAAACCATGTCTTGAAACAATTTTTTTCTCAGGAGATGAGGAAGCCTGTAGGGTCTTGAAACAAATACAGAGAAGGACATTGTAAACACGGCTCTTAGAAAATTCTGCACCAAGCTTAAAAATAAGTAATCACTAGTCATGAAAAATTCATGCTGACAGAAAGACACCTGCCAGGATGGACTAAATAAATATTGTTATCATGTTTAGTTTTGACAGTTTTTCCTTTTTTCTGTTACTACCTCCATTTTCTTAGCACAAATGAGAAAAAATCTGTAATAATTTTCAGTCTATATTATCTGCCAATCTTAGCATTGCTTTATATCCATGAAAACACTTCTTTGTATCTATGAAAATGAAAATACCAGGCTTCATCATATTAAAACTCTTTGTGTTGCATTATTCACAAGCTGTGATGAAGATGTAATGAACCTGTGGTAGGTGAATATGGAATTATTTTATGTTCCTGCAACAATTTATATGGAAGCTTGATGCTGCAATGTTAAAGCATCTTTCTTCTGGCAGAGAATTTAAAATGTATTGCCATGGAAAGTAAGAAATTTATGGATTTGTTTCTTTTTTCTCTTCCTCTTGCCACTCCATCCTATAGTTGACATCTTTCCTCTGGAAAATATTAACAAAGTATGTAATTATACATTCTTAATATATAATAAGTATATGATAATAAGAATACAAATAAGTATAAAAACATTCCCTCCCTTGACTTCACGCAAATCTATTCTGATGTTCAGATGGACCTGAAGGCAAGTTAAAAGTCTCTGTGGGTCTTTCTTTATAGTAATTATTTCTTACTATAGACCTGTCCTCACTTTTGAACCCCTGTGCTGAGAGTTTAAGAAGTGTTAGCAGAGGATGAGATTTCATTTCCCTTAATGCTTACACTATTTGAGAAGAACCAACAATTCAAAACCTTTCTGACCACTGTAATGAGAAGCAGAAGATCAAGCCTCAATAAATGGCAGTTTGTACACAGCACTGAAGATAATTGCTAGGACCAGAAAATCTTTTCACTGGCTTTCTGAGCATCTGGTGCAGGATGGCAGCAATGACTGATGATACTCCTTTTGTTTAGATCTCACCCTGTTAAATTTCTGCTCAGGCTGCATAGATCAGTCTATTGTCTTGAGAACAACTAAGACAAGAAGTTAATGAGAACATGTCTGCCTTTGGAAAAAAGGAAAACAGGAGTGGTTAATGAGATCAGTTCCTTGGTCCTTCAACACTGGCAAAGCTTTGTTGAAATGATTAAGGGTGAAAAATGAGGAGTGTGAAAAGATGCTTAGAAGCTGTGAAAACAGGAGTTCCAAATAGTGAGCAGGTTGGCTCGTGATGTGTTAGAGGAGGCCACCTGCAGACATGGAAAGATATACTGTGCTCTCTGGAGTTTTTTAGCTCTGTGTAATTTTGCAGGACTATGGAAAAAGATGAAAACTTCAGGTGATGAAAGTGAACAGAGGTGTCTGCCTATATCAAGCATTGTACGGAAGAATTAAAATGATAAATCTCAAGACTTGAATTTTGCAATAGTAAAGGGAAGCTTGACAGTATATTATTTGTTTTTATTTCTTTTCTGTTTTTTCTCTGCAGGCATATCAGGCAGTTTTAATACCTCAGAGCAGTTTGTATATTGCTTTTACATTTATCTTCATGTGCATCAGAAAAATTCCAGCAGAAAACCTGATGGAGTATATAAATTGCCCAGTCTCTCTACTGCACATGTAGAAAATATGTATTTTCCTTTACTTTGAGCAGAAGAGTTAGGTTTTTTTCTCTTTCTGAATCCTTTATTTTCAGTCATCACACAGCACTGGACAACTGGATGGTTTTCATTTATCTGTGGCTCAGCTTAATATTGGAGTTAATTGAAAAACCTCTCTCTTACCTCTTTGTTAAAAATATATTAATCAGGGATGTTAATCTCCGTTCCCTACTAGTTTCCATCATGATTTTTTCATGGCAAACTGGCTGGACAGTCTGATTTTCTTCAATAAATTCTAGGTCTGTTTACAAAGTGTTGTGAAAAAGTGCATAGCCAGTCTAGCAAGGCCCCAATCAGTTTTGCCATGGGCATGAAAACTCCTTCTGATATTTAATAATGTATATATCTGGAGAAACTGTGATCCTGTAACAAATCATTTATAAATGGAAAAAGAAGGCTGAACTGATCATAAATATTAACAGCAACAACCCTTCCAACCAATTGTGTGTTGTTCTGTAGACATATGGTATTCAGCTTGGATAGATGAGAATAAGACTTGGCTTTCCATTAGGTTGTGGTCTGCTTTTAGAGCTTCCGTGTCAAAACGGAAAGTAACCTGAGGAGATCTAAGTCTCTAAGTATTCTTGTTGAAAAAACAATGAGACAGAGATGGTAGATTCTGTCCAGCTTCCCACAGAAATCATCATTTCATATAGGGTGACCTAGGAAAAAGGATTTGGCCTGATAGCCATAGTTAGCACATTTCCCTTTTCTTTATTTCGTGCTGCAGAGGTGGTCTTTTACCCTTTTGGAATACCTTTAACTAAAAAAGGACTATAGCAAATGAAAAGTGGAAGAAAGTCAATAATTTGTTTTGTGTTTGTGAATTCTGGCATATGCCTTTTCCATAGTGATTGCAATCACTAGGATTTTACTGTAGGAAATATACATAGGTATGATGTATACAGATATTGCAAAACTGATGTAAACTCCAGTATGTGAGCTCTGTTTCTTAGTAATCCAATCCAAGGTCAGCTCTGGGATAAAAGGATGCACACGAGGTCAGTCAGTTGTGACTCTGTGTCATTGGTGTTTGGGCACTGCTGACAATGTGTTTTATGAAGACAAACAGTCTGGTTTATGAAGTTAAATGCTTTACTGCTTTTACATTGTCAGCAAGAGCTTAGGAAGTGTTTATACCAATTTTTGTGTTGAATCTGTTTAGTTAACAATGAAAAGCTTCTCCTAAGTTATGGCTGTAGGATGCAGATTTCTCATGGTGCACACCAGCTGTTCTCAGCCATGTGCATCCAAGGAAGTGGAATGGCTTAACCTCTGTTCTGACAGGACAGGGTGGGACTAAGTGTGCGACTCTATTGACTGTAATTTGCTCTAGACATTGCAAATAGTTCTAAAGAAATTCCTATATTGAGTTGCAAAATTTATCTACTTGTTTACAGAAAGCCCCATCCTACCTACATGATGCTGTTGTCAAAATGTTTCCTTCAAGTTTACCTTTACTGTCCAGTTACTCTTAAATATCTATCTGACTTAAAAATAAGAACATTTTTGACTGTGTGATCATGAAATTCAGCTGAGTGGATTATGTCCATTTTTGCCCTGGACCTTTAGCTCTAGGGGCATACAGACTTGTGTTTATATCTAGCTTATCAAGGAAGATAACTTGTCATTAGAAATTGGTTTCATAATTAGCAAGGACAGGCCTATTTATTAATATGCTAGCTGGAATCAGTGAGGCTATGTATATTCTTAAAATATCTCAGTATTTAAGTGTCTTGTCATTCTGTTGTAGTGGGAAGATTTTGTTTCTGAGAAAAAATTGCAGGGCTTTTACTGAATTTGGAGCTCAGCAGGAGCAGCGAGCATGAGCTGCCAGGAGATGCTTTTGATCAGCTGCCTTATCTGTGATAGGCAGTGATTCCCCATCAGGAGATTTATGTCTGACTCTACTAAAATCATGGCTATATCTGGCATGCCAAACCTCCTCAGGAGTTTTGTATGGAGCTCAGAACAGATCCCCCACATATGCTATGGCTTCTGGTCATGACAGAGGCCTTTGTATCACCAGTCAGTACCATGGCACTACAAGCTTACACATGTCAATGGTTATCCTTCAGATAGCAATTATTTCATTTGTCCTAGATACTGCAGATCTGGGTCAACTTTTAATTACTGTGAATTAGTCACAGATTCTACAAACCACTTGAAGTATGCTTGTGTACAGCTTTATGTGTGCTAGCAATCCCTCTGGAAGCAATTGGTAATGCTCAGAGATCTCAAGGGTGTAACAATTTGTATGATGATTTCAGTCCTACCACCATCCCTTTTCTTCCAATCCAGAAAGACCTCACAGAAGGAAATTCTGAATGAGGCTACTGGGTCAAAATGGAGGTAGTAGCAGGAGATTTTATCTTCCATTTTTATACAAGACTCAAGTCACTGAAAATGTTGTGTCACAAGTGATGTGCTACCAGTCAGCATCTCTCCCCTAGGCACCTTGAAAGGCATCTGGCTGGTACTGAAACCAGCTCAAGGCCCATCATCAAACAGCTAAAAGAAAAAGCTTTCCTTGGACTCCCTGCCACTCATCTCCTCTATGTCCTCAGGGCAGAAATCTGTTGTATTGTGTGCTGCTTTGAAGACAGGAGTAGAACTTAAAATATATAAAACTAAGTAATACTAATAGGAAAAGAAAATTATACAATGAACAAATATGTCAGAAATTATAATTTTTTTAAAATTCCATTGGAATGTGTGGTGAAACAGATTTTGGTCACATGAGCATTTTTGCAGGTCACTAGGGATATTACTTGTGTTGTAGGAAAGAGCTTTTGAAGCTGTAAGGACTGTGCATAACTTGCTGACTTACCTGTATGGTTTCTGTCCAGACAAGGCAGTGCTCCAGCAGTGCTTCAGCTCCACTGCCTGCTCCATGGCCAGGAGCCTGGCACAGTGATAGTGCATATAGTTGGTGCAAGATCTTCAGTTTAACGTGGATTTGTCACCTTTTGATATTATTGTATTCATTTCCTTATCTCTTGAAGGAATGTGCAGTATGATCTTGAAACTATAGCTCAATGTTTTCTGAGTCTTATCTTTTACTATCAGAAAATGTTGTGTGACTTCTGCAGTGGTAATGGCAATGCTGTTGGGGTTAAACTAAGCTCTTCTGTTATGCTTGAAAAAAAAAATCAGCATTGCATGTGATTATTCTAGACTGTTTTGCAAATTCTAAGGATTAAACTTAGTGCATAAGCCCATGATTGGGCTAAACTAGTCCAGTGTGCATAAGTAGCATAAAATAAAGAGATGCTTTGCTATTTTAGAATGAGCCTGTCCAGCAGGGATTACCACCTACCCTGTTATAATCTTCCCAGTGATAAACACAGTCTTTTTGGAAAACAAGGGAGAATATAAATTAACAAAGACTGTTAGAAACTGAATTTTACTTCATTTCTGTTCAGCTTTCAACTAAATAACTAGGAGAGAGAGAAATAATTCATTTTCACACACAGGTCTTGGTGTCTGTGGCTCTTTATCCTGTTTACAGGATAAATAGCAGCTTGGCCTCACGTTCTTAAAGTACAGGAGGCAGAGCCTGTGCTCCATTTGTGTCATTCAAGTGGTGGCTTTCTCTATGATGTCCCTTTCAAATTTTCAGGTCAATATTAAAACCACACATGAATCTGATGCTAAGTTTAGGGCTGATCAAATTTACTTTTTTTAAACACCAAACTAGATTATTTCATAAAAGTTCTTTGCTGTTTGCAGCAAAGATTTTAAACCTGAGATTTTAATGATGATCTGAGAACAGAAATATTTCTGTCAAAAGGTGATGCTGCAGTGCCTGATTCAAGCTGACGTATGGGTCAGGCACTGCCTGGTTGCAGTTCTTTCCTCTCTAAACACAGACATTTAATCTCATTAATTTCCATATCTTACTGAGGAGAATGTGAGCTTGCAAGAGACAAGCTGCAATCCCTGTGTAAATCCAGCAGTTGTCTTCTCAAATTGTGAGAGTCTTCCTATTTAATCTGCAAAGAGGAGCACTGGAAAAAGGAGATACCAGAAAGCAAAGGCTAGCAGGAGCAGAGCTGCCAAATCTGTTTTTATTTTCTTTACTGCTGCCAAATAACTGAGCACAAATTACTGTCTTATGTACCCACTTTTTAAAATTTATTAATGCTCTTGCAAACATAGATCTTAAAAAAACCCACACTAATCTTTTTGAGGGAGCAGCCATTGAAATTTCTTTGCTTTAAAACAGAGAGCATTAGTTCTCACAGCACTCTCAGCTGACCTAAATTGAACGTCTGCCTTTAAGAAACTGAAAAGGAGAAGCAACAATGCTGAAATTATTCCCACTAGATGGGAAAGAGGATGGATAAGGGGAAAGGACAGTGGAAATAAAGCAGTGGAAAGAACCTTATTAGCTTTGGGAATTTCTGGAGAGTGATTTATTCATCCAGACTTTCAGACCTAGGATTCCAACAGATGTTGTGTTTATTTTTAGATCAGGCACTGCAGACAAGGTAATTCATCAGATGGGCTCAGAATTCAGGGTGAACTGCTGACTTTCAGTTTGTGGACATGAATACTCCCAGCCATAAATGATGGCATTAACCTATTTAGTGATAATTATAGAGCATGGTCAGGAAAAAACCCACATGGATCCCTTCAGCCCAATGTATGCAGGGATGAAGGATGCTCATCCATCTTAGTCTCTCTGTAGCAATGGCATTCAGACCATATATCTTACCATATTCCTTACCATATTCCTTACCATATTCCTTACCATATTCCTTACCATATTCCTTACCATATTCCTTACCATATTCCTTACCATATTCCTTACCATTTGGCCTTGCTGTGTCAGGAATAGGAGCAGAGCTTTAGAAGCCTGTTGGTTCCAGCACTCCAGCAAGGACTTGAGCACAATCCTCCTGCTCTCCTGTCTGCTTCAGTGGAAGGTTTACCTAATGAGAAGTTGGTATCCCTATTGTGCAAGGGAATAGAGAAAGAAGAAACCTTAATGCATTGAGTTTGAGTCATAGTTTCTGACAAATAGTTTGAAACTGGAAGCAACAAATTGTCATGGTAAGTTTTCTGTGCATAATGTGTTCATGTGAGACTGTAGGGACAAAAATACAAACAATCATTAGGCAAAGGAACCTGATTTGAATAACCATCTAGGCAAAAAATGATACCCCTTAAAAATTCTTTCTCATTTGATTTGTTTTCAGCCTTCCCTTTCAGTTTGTATTAGGCATCCCAGTGTGGAAAAAGAATGTGCTTCCTTTTTCTTCAACCAAGTAGAGCCTGGTTTTAGTTTTCATGTGGTTTTTTGAAGTAGGTTCTTTAACTTCAGAATAAAAAGCACTTTTTGTGCCTGTTGTTGGTAGCTCAATAAAAACTGCTGAAAAAACGGTGTTTGCTGTGAAATACCTAAAGTTCTCTATTTGTATTCTACAGTTTTTGCCCAATTTTGTAGGTAGGATACAGCTGTTAGGCAGGAGTAACTTCTTGATAACTGAGTCTAATGATGGATAGAAAAATTGCATCTAAACCAGCAAAACGTTGAGAACATTCATATTGATAACACTTTATGATTAATTTATGGGATGGAAATGAAGATACAAAGATAGAATGCTACCTCATTAAAAAACGAAAGCAGAAAAGCCCAAGTGAGTAATGCCCTTTCTAAAAATATAACTCATTAATCTTGGCTCTGCCAGGAAACATGGATGCTGGGGTTTACATGCAGAAATGTTTACAGTGTTCCATTAATTCAGTGAGTTATGTTTTAGGTAAAGAAATTATGAGGCATTTTAGGGAGAAAAAAGTAGAAAAATGTGCAGTAGGTGCACACTGTAGCGTCGTGAGAAGCAACTCATTGAACACTAAGTTTCCAGTATAGCTCCAGAAAATTGTTTGTCCTGGAGCATATGGGAGGAGGGATGGATCCCAGAGGGGCTCAGCTGATGCTTTACCCCTGGCAGTTGATGTATTTCACTGTCATGTCTAAGCAAGTGAAGCACATTTGAAGTACATTTGGTAGCTGTAAATTCAGGGTTTACTTCTAATATCCACAAGCTCAAATATTAAAATAATACAGGTAGACAAATTAGAGTTGGAATTCATATTTGTAGGCAGCATTTCATTTCTCTTCCACATTCTCTGGATAAGGTCACATTCTGGTCAGAGCTGCTTTTGCTGAGACCTTTGCATTGCAACTTAACCATTTTCTCACTGTAGCATCTTCCCTATTTCATATCAGGCAGGTGACACCTTCCAGAGCTGGAACAAGGCCTGGTTTATATTTCCTAGCACATATCTTGAAGTTTTGAATGGTTTTGTGTACACTTGCAGTCTCCATATTATTCATGATCTTTCATACTGAAGTGCACCCTTGATTTTCTTTGGAGAAGAAGGAATTTTAGTTTTTTTGTTATAACTTCCGAAACCAATTTTTTTTTAAAAAATGATTTTACGTTTGAGAAGGCAATAATATTAATGGCTTTCAGCCTCTGCCAGTTTTGTTCATAAAACAAATGTATTATCACAAAACGTTTGTCATTACGTTTTTTTGTGAATCCCTTTGAAAAAGGTCCATAGATCTCTGGAAAGAAAGACTGCAAACCACTGACTATAGTTTCTTCATATTATAGGATTTCAAATGGTTCTTTAAGGTCACTCCATCCCAGGTTTTAATGAAGTAATGCAAGTTGGTTTTTTTTTGTTTCAGAGTATTATCTGAAAGAATCTGATTTGCCTTTATGTTCAGAAAACAAATTCCATGGTGATAACATATCTCCTTTGTCTCAGAAATCCAAATGAACATTGCTGTAATGTCATGAATAATGCATATTATCAGCAGCTTATATGGAAAAAAAAAAACTTTGAAAGAGTGCTAATTATGCATATATGTTATATATACACACATACAGTTGTAGGAACACTCTGTCTGTAACCCAAAGTGATAGTTAAACACGATTCTGTAAGTAAACTGAGGGAAATATCTCCCAAAATATTTTATATGTTTGCTCAGTTTCAAATTGACTGAGTTCTCAGTGCTCTTTCTTGGCAGCTTTCCTTTCTAAGATCCTTTAACAATGTATTGACTCTCAGAAATATTAGAAATTAAGTCTTGTCCCATGTTAAGAGAATCTTTTCTTTTCATCACATGGCAGTTGTTTTCAATCTTTTTTATTGCAAGGTGTTTTTTTTGTTTCAAGAACTGTATTAATCCAGTGAAGGGACAGAGACAGTTATATTCAAAATTTATTCAAAATTTAAGATTATAGTGATGAATGAAAGCAGTGCTCCTGAATAGACTGTGGAAGAAGCATTAACTCACAGAAATTATTTTGGTGGGATTCTTTGTGGTCCTAGAGGTTCAGTACACTTCTAGTTTTAAGAACAGAAAGGAATATTAGAAGAGATATAACAGGTGGAGCCAGGAAGCAGGAGTGAGTAGGCAGGAGAACTGATTCCAAGTCTGCTGTGATCAAAGGTGAGATTTATGACTATAGCCAGGTGAATGAGAATGACACTGATGTACTCAATATCAAAATTAGCATCCCATATTTAATTTACCAACAGAAAATAACAAAAAGAGTATATTTTATGCCTTTTTAAAGTAATATCTGTGTTGTGGGTTTAGTAATACCTGCTGCTATAAGAAAAATCCTTATTTACAGGTTTTTTTCTCATTAAGAAAAGATGTTTTTGTGACTAGGCCTTTATGCTTTTAGTTGACTATAATTAGAAACATACAGCATGTAGAATTCCTATTTGATTTTTCTCTTGGAATAGCACACTATAATCCCCTGGCAACCTCGTTTTCAGGCTGAGGACTGAGCTAATGCTGAGCTTTATTCAAGTGGAAATGCTCTTAATTTTCCTCTGCAGACAATAATCTTAGCAACTTTGATACTTGGAAGGATTGTAGAGAAATCTGAAATATTTCTAGCTGGGAAGGCCAGCACATTGTCTCAAATCTGTTTAGGATATTTATATGTGTACTAATTCCTCTAAAATAAGAGTTTTCTGTTGCATAGTGCACAAAGCATTAGATGTAGACACTCTAATGAGTTTTGATCAAACCTCATTTAAGCAGCATTAACAACAGAACGTAAAGGATGGAGAATTCCTTACCCCAAAGTAAAACACATGAAACATCAGTCAACCTGGCTGAGCTGCAGGTGTATCAAAAGTCTTGTGTTAGCAGCACTGCTGGGAGAGCTCTGCTCATGTAGTTTAGGATTGGATCCTCAGATTACTTCAAGGTGTAAAATAAAGCTCCTGAGTAGCTGCTGAAGTGCTTTGCATTCTCTGGAGTGTTTAAATGAAGACTTTGGGCTGCTGTGCAAAGGTTGAAAGGGTGCATTTGTCCCCATCTGCTCTCATCACACTTCTCTTCCAGTGTGGCACAAGCTTTTTTGAAGAAGTGGGTAGTAGGAAAAGTGCATTGCTGTGCTTTAAAGTGTTTTGACCCTTAATATACTTGGAAATAGTGAAAACACCTTCATAATATTTTTTTCTAGCTCTCAATGATAAAAACTGTTTCTATCACTTGTTTCCCAGCAAAATCAGCTGGTTTGCTACATGTTTCTGATTTGCATTGTAAAATGACAGCTTGATCTGATTACAAAATAACACAGATATCAGGAAATGTTTCATCCATCTACATGCACAAAGCCAAATATGCACAACAGATTATGACATGAGGGCTTATTACAGTTTGTTTGCAGAAGCACTGAAGAATGGATTTATCTTGTTTGTCCTCAATGTGCTACTAGTTCCTAGGGTTACAATCTTCCTAGTTAGTACTTGGTTTTAAACTGAAAGCCTGGAGGAAAGCTGTACTCTATGAAGTCTCCTTTCTTTTTAGCATTCCAGGAAATCAGACAATATTTTTGATTGAAAATAGTCCTCATAAACATGCGGTGTAGGGCTTTGTTCTTAGAGGTAATTTCAGTTATTTTAAAACAACATTACATCTGCTTACAAAGTAAAATCTTAAAAACTAGTGCTTAGTCTCAACAGTTGTACCATAGGAAACAGGTTTTACTTGGAGGTTGTTGGTTGTTCTCCTCCCTCTCAGCTTACCCTTTATCCTGCCAGGTGACTCAGGTGTTTAGTGACAGCTTTTAACATGTTTGTGCAAAATAACTTCCATCTCTGTCATGTTCTGTCTCTCCAGAGAAACCAGTTCAAGAAATGTATTTACTTAGTTCTGGTTTGCACACAGGTGCTTGAGTAGAAGTTATAAAAATATATACTGTATGTGTATAGCATAATGCCTTATTTTTTATTGGTTTTTCCCCCCAAGAAGAGCTGGACTATTCCTTTTAGCAATATGAGAGAGAAGGGCTGTATGCAACAGCTGTGCTATGGACAGCAGGGGCTGCACACATGCTCTTAGGCTTTCTAAAATACCAAAGGGATGTTTTTTCTTGTTGATTTTTTTTTTGTATGATTACTACGCTGCCTTTTGATGATAATGGAATTCATTGGTCACTTTAGGTCACTGCTTTGTCTTTTTTCCCCTTCTGTTATATAGCATCAGCAGTTAACCTTTTCTTTTTTCTATCAGAACAGGAGATAGATATATATATATATATATGTATAAAGCTGGGTGTAAAACTTGAGTATTTTTCAGCAAAGGACTGGATTGTTAACTACTTTAATACAGAATAAACAACAGATTTGAAGATTCTGTTCTATACCTTATTCAGTGTTAAAATCCTTTAGAAGTGTTACTAGGGAAGCTCCGATTCTTCCTGTGCAATTTAATGTCATTCCTGGCTAACAAAAAATGGCAATTCTAGTAAGAGACAATCAGAAAAAGAGGAAAACAGAATAAGAAACTTAATGCAATGTAAGCACTTGGATTTTCTGTCTTTAATGCATGCTTTATAGATTCTACTCCTTCGCAAGTAGCAGGTTTCTGTGGCGTAGGTTTTTCTTATATTCCATCTTTTCTGGATGAATTCTAAAGGTTTTGTTGGTAATGACCATGAATTTATTTTTTTATTCCTCATTTCCATGTGCAAAGTGTTCTTAGGGGGCAGCACTTTCACAGATGAGATGAGAATCCATGAGGTGACATAATCTGATAGTGTGTTACCTCTGGGAGGCCCTCACTGAGAAACACCTGGAAAGTGTTTAATTGCAGAAATAAGGTTTCATTTCACAGATATTAAGTAGGACACCAGTTTACAACAAGGTAAACATCTGCAGCAACTGCTTGTACAATCCTTGCCATGTGGTATTTAGAAGGAGCTAAACCAAGGAGCAGCTGCTCTATTATTATCACATCCTTTGAGTGTTTATCTTTTTTTCTTGAGTAGAAACTTAAAGTTCTTCAGTATCTTTGCTTTCTTTCTTCTTAACAGAAGTCAGTATGACACATTAGCAATAATGCATTTTACATCTGTGATTTCTTTCTCCCATCTGGGGTATATCTGGACATGGGTAGATAAAAAGAGATAGGACCCCACTGCAGGACCCTGATGGATGGAACCTGTCGTGGTTATGACAGATCTGGGAATCTGGATCAGATTTTTGGAAGTTCAAATTGAAACCAATGTCCTTGCCATGACCATGTGTGCAACATTTCTAGCAGGACACGTCAAATCTTAGGTATTGGATAACTGATATGGTTATGCACTTCCTAGAAGAAAGAAATAGTTTGTCTCTCTTTAAGAAAAGCTTTAGACTAGGAAAAGTCATTACTTTTTTTTTCTGAACACGTCATTCTTCTGACACCAGCTGCATGATACCTTCTGTTAACCCAGTTTTATTTTAGTAAGAAGTATCTGAACCAGGAATCCTGGTACGTGCAGTAAACATGGTACATTTAATATTTCTAAACATGCACCTAGAATCTAATCAGAACCATTAGACATTCTGGCTGTTGTGCTAAATCTTCTTAAATGTATCACTGCAATAAAATCAATAGCCCTTAAGGTAGTTTACAAGGAACAAGAAATGTAAGAAACGTTGTTGCTCATTGTGTATAGTAAGATATTTTTGAAACGTCCAGAATGATGCAGATGAGAGAATGTATTGAACTGGTATGTCTCATGTCTACAAGAAAAAACTGGAATTCAGAAAAGTCACAGTCTAGGGATTTTTTTTTTAAAGATACCCTAAGGCATGACAAGGAGAAAATCAGCTTATTCTTTAAATGCTAATTAAAAAAAAGCTGTCTGAGGACAGAGCTGTCTGGTTGAAACCATTGGAACTTTCTGGGTTAATTTGTTTGGTTTTGCATTTATTAGCATGCAGAAAATATTGTTTTGGAAACCAGATATGTTATTTCTTAAATGAATGCTTTCCCAAGGCCACTTGAAAAAGGAAAAGAAATTGAAGCTATTAGTGTTATTGTTGCTGTAGGCTGCTTGAAATCCCAAAGCTGGGATTGTGATTGATACTGGGAATCCAAGGACTTCAGCATCCTGTTTTTATAGCAAAAAGGTAGAAAGCCAATGGAACTGCCATAAGCTTCTTAATCACTGCAGTTAGCTCAGGTTCTTTCCCCCCATCTTCCTTCAGCTTAAAGCATCCTGAGTTTTCCTCTGGTTTGGGAAGTCTGATATTCTAAAATAATTTCTGTGTAAATCCACCAAAAGAATTTTTTCTATAATTAGGTAGACTATTTTACAGTGATTTTACCTTTGAGCTATAGAATTAGCTGATGTGCTTACAGAACCCTGTAACACAGGACATCCTAGGAAGCAGTTTATTCTTTTGAATTAACCATTCTCTGATCTGCAGTCAAACTGCAATTGAACTGTAATTTTGTCTTATAAATTAATTTTTAGCAGTCTTCCAGTGATTTGCAACAAATTAGAGTATTCAGGACATTTTCAGTGCAAGAAGCCTTTATTACTTGTTTATTTCATTAAAATAATTATTTTCTTTTTGGGTAGTAGTTCATTAGAATCAGGGGAGTAAATTGGTGGCTTAAGAGTAGTTGTCCAGGTGTCTTGCATAAGCCATTTAAAACTACACATACATTTCCTTGAGGTGCAGTTTTGTTGTTCATTTTATCATTCAACTGGCAGAGTAGTAGACTAAAAAATTAAAGTGAAGGAAATTAATTTTTGTGATATTTATTACATTTATCTACTTAGTTATTATGTGATTTGCTCTAAAGAGTATCTCTGTACTTGCTCCAAATCATTTTTTAAAAGTCTCTGCTATAGCAGTTGAGGACAAGGAAAATGTTGATGTTAGGGTTTTTTTCAGATTCTATAAAGATTAATGCTATCCCACATTTGAAAAGCTAATACAAGCTTGGAATCTAGCAAACAAAATATAAATTTAAATAGGAGACTGAGTTGGTGCTTCAAGAGTATTTATAGAAAATCATATATATTCTGATTTGTCAAGCAGAACTGAGTCCCTCAGGGAAAATATGATTGGCTAAGTCATTCTAGTGAATATGCAGCAATACTGAGAAAAATAACTCAAATAACTGGTCTTGTGTCTTGGGTGGGTTTTATGGAGTTTTTTTAAGTTTGTGCTGGTAATGATGTATCAAGACTGACTAATTCAAATCACAGCATGTATGAAAACAACTTTTCCCTGGCTTTAGATACTGGATTCTGTTCCTATCTTATATTTTCTGTAATGATTTCTCTTTTAGGAAATTGCTTTTCATTATTACCCATCAGATAGCAATTTTAAGGGTAATTTTTGCTAAATGGAATGTCACTTCTTCGAACGTGCTTCCTTTCTTTAAAGCACTTTCCACGTTCATATTTGAGAACCTTTTATTCATCTTTAACTCTTGAATTACCTTTGTCAGATGTCACTGTCAACTAGGGTCACTGCTCTTGACAGCTGCTGTCAGTTCTGAAGGGATGTAAATCCCAATGCCATATTCAACAGGGCTGGAAAATCCAACATCTCTGAGCTGTAGGATATATCAAAGAATAAAAAAAGCCACCAACATGCACAATAAATCTATTTCTTCAGAAAATAACTTGCCCTACTTACTTCTAAAATAGTAACAAATATTTTGTGTGCTGCAAGTTTAAAATAGATCAGAGTGACATTTGGATCATGTAATAAAAGGAATGGTGAAGGGTCCATATCTTCTGGAATTGTTGGAGATTTTTGTAGTGAAGTTAAGCACAAAAATATTGAGAGATTGTTATTGACTGCTGGAGGTAACTAAATCAGCTTTTTGAGACAGAAGTATGTTTACAATTGATCCATCTGGTTCCTAGAAGGACTGGCAAGCTATTGAATGGTTTCTCATGTTCACAGTGGTATTACCGAAAGAACTGTTGGATCAGGATTCATTTTAAGTTAAAAAGTCATATTAGAGAAAGCCATCTATCTGGCTAAGTAATTTATTCATATCCTAAACTGTAGTTTTTGATTCCTGTGGTCAAACTCAGTGAGTGAGTAAGGCACAATACTACCTTTGCAGTATTTACAGAGGAATTTTTCACATATTTGTACTAATTAAATAGTTTGGACCATTTATATACTTATTGCTGTTAGGTGGTGCTTTTGAACATGTACCTAGTGTAATGGTATTTGACCAAGAAGCCTACAGTTCAGCAATTCATTAGAGAACCAGGATTTTAAGAATGCCCCTGAAATCTTCCCTAGGTTGACAAATTAATGGATAAATCTGACTCAGAATTACAATTCCTCATTTTAGTTTTTAGTTCTTCTGCTGGAAATGGAGGAAGACATTAGAAGCCAAACATAATTTGTGAAGTTTCACCTCTTCAACTGTAAAAGATTTTATAGTTTATTAAAATATTTTACTTTTTACACTCTTGTATAGCTACTGAACTGGTTTCACTATGTTGTATGTGGAGACATATTTGTATTTGTATCCCAGGAAAGTACGTTTAAGATTTCTTACAACTAACAAGAAAAACATTTAAGTTCCAAATCTCAAGAGAGAGGCTTTTCACATGCATACACTATAATTTATGGACTGGAAGATTTATTCTGTTCAGAGATTCATAAGCATTCATAGCTATGCACAAAACTGAAAATAAGAAAAATGCTGTTTTATTTCCACGTGATTGTTACCTGGAGGAAATTACCCCAAGATCTCTGGACTGAGGAAAGAATCAATATTTATTTCTGTGTTACTTCCTCGACATACTAAAATGTCAAATAAATTATTCAGCTTTTAAGAATGAAACTCTTACAGTGAAGCCTGAATTTCAATTTAACTAAGTGGGCAGCCAAGGGTGACTTTTATATGGTTTTCTCTCAGGAATCCCACATGATCAGAGAAGTCAAATCCTGAAAGCTTCACTAGGCTGACATTACTGGTTAATAAGAAGCTGCTTCCACAGCCCAAGAATACTAAAAGCTAAAACCAGCCTAGTCCCAAATGAACAATCTTCATACGAAGAGTCTTACCCTGCAATAAATCCACAGCCCCATCTCTTTGTCAATGGAAATTCTCTGGTAGTCTGGAGTAGGATCTGTCCCCAAGGAATTACATGGTTTAGATCTTAATGGACAACTAATAAAAGAAACGTTGAAGCGAATTATTAAATTCCACAGACTTTAAGTGCCTTTTACATTGGTGTAACAGATGAAAAAGGAATATGATACTGATTTTAAAGTAAAAAATCCAGACAAGATTTTTCAGAGAAACAATCTGAAGATATTTGAAGAATGTCATTAATATATTTAACAATTAGAGCATGAACATTCAGTTGTCAGTGAAGCAGAGGAAGTTGCAAAAAAGTCCAGGATATCCCCAACAGGAAAAACCTGAGTGGCTTTTTCCCCCCCATAAATGTGTCTTTTTTTTTTTTTTTTCTTTTTTAATACACCACAGTCAGTGTACCACAACCACAGCTCTGTCTCCTTTTACCTTTGCCTGACAAGCCTATTTATTAGGTTGCTGGCAAACTTCCAGCCACCTCCAGCAGTGATAGCTCATTAATAGCTGCATATAGCACAGGGCAGGTTATCCAATTGAGAGATTTAATTGGTGATGAGAAATTTTTTCTGAATGTTTTGGATCCAAATTACAAATACCTTTTAGTTTGGAGTATTTAGACTTAATTTTATCAATTTCTAGTTCGAAGTTTAAAAGGAAATTACCATAAGTGCCTTCAGATGTTTCTCTTTGCACCTCTCATTCATCACTCATCACAGAATTCTTCCTTAAACAGAACTACTTATCTCTACTGGTCAGAAAAAAAAGTATATATTTTTTCTTAATTTATTTTCAGCTTACTATGTCTCTTCATTTTTAAAGCAAATAATCTAAACAGACCTATTAGAAAAGCCCTGTGGAATGAAAAACATATATTTCCTTTCAATCAATTTTGACACCTCTCAAGTTTCCTGATTATTTTTAAGCAACCCAGCTCTGCTCCAGGCTGCTTTGGTTTCTTGAAAACAAATGAAATAGAAATCTGAAAGTTTTTTTGATTCTTGTAACAACCCAAGAAAAATGAGAAAGAGGACAGGAGAAGAAAATGTATCAGGCTAGAAAAAAATGATGTTTCTTATAAAACAATTACTTCTGAACTGTGGTGGTGGAAATTATTCTATGTTGTTGGAGGACATCTACAGTCCTGGGAAAGGAAGCTAAAAAGCAAAACTTAAAGAGGGGAAACTTCTGATCTTGACCATTTTCATCAGTCTTCTCTGACACAGTGGCAGATAATTTGTGGGCAAACTTTTTGAAGCCCAAACTGAAAAATGTTGCTTTCAGCAGAAACTTCTTTCTAAATCACAGTTGCTAAGTTTGCACTGTGGTCATAATTACAAAGTAATTGTTTATTTTTTCTGAAACTTGTAATTTAAGAATATGTTTTCTGTCAACATTGAGAGGTTTTATTGTAATTTGCTTCCAGAAATGTTTCTAAGTAGGTATAGAAGATACTGCTATAGAAAGATAGTTAAGACATTGAATTGACATAGAACCTTAATTGCAAAAAGTCATTCCTCTGCAGCTATAGGTGATTGTTTCTGGAAAAAAATTAGAGTGCCTTCACTTGGGGAATGTCCATGTTAATGTTCTCCTCACTATTTGTGCTATTCATTTGTCCTATTTCAGACTGGCCATCTGAGAGGAGATGAGAAGCAGCTTCTGGCAGATTGGAAGCAGATGGCAGAGCACTTACTGAAACATCAAAGGTATGAATTTATAGTAGATGCTCACTGAGATCATTCAAAGGTAGCAAAAGGAAAAACAAAACAAAAAAGTAAATAATGAGCGATGTTTTAGCATATTACTGTGTAATATCCTTTTGTGTATGACTTGGGAGTATTTTGTGAGCTCTAATTTAGCAAGGATAGTCTAGAATACAGTGTAGTTTCATGGGACTTGTGATGTTTGTGTTCATTATCGTGTTCAGCCACAGACTTCTACATAGTGTATTCTGTTTAAAGTCAGTGCATTACTTTCCATCTCAGAGGGCTGGAGTTTCCAAGTTTGAAACTCAAGAGTGCACAGATTCTCTGCTGACACACAGCAGAAATATCTCCCTTAGCATCTACCTCTGTGGTTTTTACACCAAGTCAGACTTTGGTTTAAGTGGAATTAGCACTGCATGGAGTTAAGCATGTCCATCTGCAAGGCTTTGGTTATTCAATGCACTCATTATCTCAATTTGTTGCTTCATGGAATCGTTCCAAGTATCTCATCTAATCAGATCCTCCTGGAGGCAAAACATATGCCTGCAATAGCATGAGCTATATATAGCTCCTTCCACAATTTTGAAAGATCAATGAAACATTTTTATTACATGTATGTATCTCTGAATTATCCTGCAGGAATTAACATCTCTCAGTAAGATCACTGTGATGTCTGATGAGCATAGAGCTGACATGGAGGTGTGATATTTTAGATAAAAGTACTAGGATTGAATACGATGTATAAAAAATATATATATATAGCAATGTATTATAAATAATATATAGTAGCTATAAGTGTATACTTATAGTCTGATATAATTCCATTGGAAAAAAAGCTTGACACTATCTCTTTTATACTAATCACACATATGATCCACAAATATAGAAAAGCACATTATGCTGAATAAAAATCAGCTTGAGTACCTTAGTACTAAAGCATGTTTGTTTCAGGTACTTCTTAGCTTGTACTTACGTATTTGCTTTAGTATATAATCTGCAAATGTAGATGGAAAATAGCCCAAATAATTTAGTTCTCAGCAATGCTGTTGTAAAACTGTTGAAGTGCTCTATATTATTGAAAATAGAGTAAAATTTGACAAAAAATAATGGCCTATTTCTGTTGCCTTTGATGCTATCATCTACAAAGGCAGTTGTAGGAATCAGTGAAAATATGTATGAAATATTACTTGAAATGTGTAAACAGAGTAGAATCTGAACCTTTAGGGCTTGAGAGATCAATAGTATTTCTCATTTCCCCACCTTCTTTGAATTGTTTTCAAACAACAGAACTAAGAAAGTCAATCTTGCCATAGATCTGGCTGTGAAATGCCAATATTGCTATTACTAAATATCATTACCCACTGAATGAATTAAACATGAAGCAGTTGAAAATGAGTTGGCTGGCATTCTGAGTCCTTTTAATTAATGTCTTTGTTTCTAGATATACAGTTTCCTTTTGGCCTTGGCAGTCAGTGTATTTTCAAACTGTCTGAAAAAAATGATGCTGTGACAAGAAATGTTAAACTTTTTTTTTCTTTATTATCACTTGTAAATTATAACAGACATAGTTCAGAATAGCAATATGGAAGAATTCAAACACTACTAATTCTGTAAAACATGGAAATCAAGAATTAATGAACTATCAGAAGAACTGAATGTCTGAAATAGCAGTTGCAATATTAGCAATGTTGGTGGGAAACTAATACAGTTTAATTTGAATTTGAAAATCATATTTGAATAATATGTGTATGGTCTACATACATGTATATGCATATATTTACTTTATTGAAAGGATACTGATGAAGTAACGTAGTCAATGTTATTTTAATTCCTTTTACTGAGAATTCCAATTTTCAGCTCAAAATCATATACAGCTCTGAGAATTTCAAGGTGAAATTAGGGTAGATTTTCGAAACTTCTTTATTCAGGAAAATAAACCCACTTGAAAGATAATTTTCAATTTACTTTTTAATTATCCTTTGTGTTCATTTGAATATATCCCTGGAGTGTGGGTTCCTATTTGCTATCTCTGTACAAGGAGATGAGGAAAACCAGGCACAGTGATGGAAGAGCACAGGTATGAGCACACTGGTACCATGATTGGACCTGAATATCATAGGTGATAAAAAAAAACAATGTTCACTTCTGTTGCAACAGAACACAAATGCAGTTGTGTTTCAGATGGAGAGCAAAGCTTGGTTAAGTTCCACTGATCTTACACACAATTATTAATATGACCACAACTGATTTTATTGAGGACTAGTAAAGTGATGTGTGTTGAAAACTCGTACAAAATCATTTAAGTTACATCATTGTGGCTTCAGTCCTGTACAAGGAATTTGTGTTAACCTGCAGTGCATAGACTATGCTGATTTTAGGGGGAAAATCCTAGCTTGAGCTCTCTATGAAATTCCATTTTATGACTAAGAATGCCTGCAGGTACAGGAGCAGATACACAAGTACTGAATGAGATTCTATATAATAAGAGTTGCTCGTACCCACAGTGCATGAGCAGGTACATGAGTTTACCCAACTGGATAAGCAGAAATTTAGGTCAAACTGAAGTCTTTTTATGCATCTACACTTTCTTCCTAATGCTTTTCTGTATGCATGTCATCACCATGGCAGCAATGCATCTTCAAACTGGTGAGGCATTTCTTAGTGCTATGAGTTTCTCCTCACCCCTTCAGTCTTTTCAATCACTGTCAGCAGAACAAGTTTTTATATATAGTTGAGAATTCCACTGGTTATTTTTAGAACCATCCAAGGAGTATTTGGAAATTTTTATTGCTAAAGAAATAATATATATTTATATACACACACACATGCACTCAACTATTTGAAAACCCCACTGCAGAAAATCTGGTTTATTGAAATGGTAAGTGAACATACTTCATAAATTTTGCTTCTTTTCATGCACTGTGTGGGTTTTGCTGCCCAAATGTTCACTTCATTTTATAGAAACTTAAAAAAAGAAACTATAGGAATAGTCACTGTCTGCTAGGATACTTTGAAGGAAAAAAAAAATATGCTATGGAATGTAGCAGTGGAGAGATTTATAAATGAAAGAAGTAGCTCAGTTGCCAGTTGAGTCAAACATCCAGGAAGACATTTAACAGGTCCATTGGTGTAATTCTTCACCATATTTTAAAATTCTGATAAAAGAGAAATGAAGCCCATGCAAAATATGTAGGCAGGTCTGTGAATTTGAATGCCTTTTATGGTTTAATATGAAGGAGTGTTTAAAAATACATAACTATATTAAAATAACAATGAATCATGCATGCTTATGCATAGGTAGACTTTGTGCAGGCAGTGATATTAGTAGATTTTTGCACCACATAAACTGATACAGTGCCCCAGTTTGTGGAGTGACCTTTTTATGGTATTTAAGAATCTGTGCAAGTGGCTGGAATGGGATTAGAGAGATGAGTAGTATCTACCAGTGTAAAATAAGGTTGCTGAAGTAGGCTTTCAAGAAGGTGTGAAGAAATAAAGTATTAGATGGTCCATCTGTTGACAGTCTTAGCAGAGGACTGAATGAGCCCTGGAGATGAGAAATGACTTAAATCTGAAAACTGGGTTTCAAGTTCTCATTGAGTAATGTCTTAATGGTATCAGCTGTCTACCCAAAACAGTGTAGATTGTATCTATAAGCACAATCCCCTATTTCTTAGGGGTTCACTGAACCTATCATAAATAACCATCTGGGACTTATGATTGTCAGCTTATGATACAACTAATCTGCCACAGACCTTGAGCTAAAGAATTATTTTGGATACCTTACCTTGGCATGTTTAGTGTTAACTCCAATGAGCAAAGCAGAGGGATGTTAGTGTTTTGAGTTTCTCCAAGCGAGCCTTGCTGGTCTATTTTTTTCTAGGATGCTGATCCTAGATTGAATCCTGAAAATTGAATAGCTCAGTATGTCCTGCATGGCTGGTTTTTCATTTGAATGCATCTTTACACCTAAGGTTTTAACAGTCCAGCTAAATGTATTGCTTTACATCCAGCAGACAGCATCTTATTGCCCAAATCATAGTAACAAATATGGCATTTTTATAGACCAGTAGGCAGTCTGTATTATCATATTTCTAGACCATCTTTATCTGCAGTTACAGATTGCTTCTTGCTTGAATGTCTTATATTTATTTCTTGCAGAAAAATTAGGATCTGATTTGACTTGTTTTGTAATGCTTCTTCTGACAAGTAATTGGAACTTTCTGGGTGAGAACTGGGTTTTATTGTCACCTGCCGTCTGCTCAGGAGCTGCATTTATAAAACCAGCAGCCTTCAGCTTTCAGATTTGTACTGAATCAAATTAACTCTGTTTCACATGATCAGATGCTGCACTTTTACTTCTCAAGTATATTCCTTGAATAAATTTTAATGTAGCTTTTCGTATACCTCTCAGATGACTATTTCACAGTGTTTGCTTCTACTTTAGGATCTTACCCTTACTGCTCTCCACTTGATGTTAAGAGCAGGATGAAATAGCAAAGGCACGTTGATCTTCAAGTTGCTGTGAGTTTTATCATATCCCAACTACAGAGGCATGCTATTGCTGTGCTACCCTGCAGTTATTTTAGAAGGAAAGGGTTCCAGTGCTTTATAAAGGGCTCCCATGTTATTCAAATAGTAGCTCTCCAACTTCTAAGATGTTACATCACCTTTATTGTCTGTATAAGCAAATAATTTAATTACCATTCATGCAGGAATGTGACTTAAAAGAGTGTGCATCTTGTGCATCTATATTTTCTTAGAAGTAAATATTCAATAACTGTCCTGAATACATTGGGATTTCAGCTGAAGCTGTGAAATTGTAAAACGTGTAAGGGAAGAGGGGAAAAATCTGTAAATGTTAATTACTCTCCTAGTAATTACTGTTGTTTTATTATTTTTAGCTTAATACATGTTCTCTTAGTCATGGGCTTTAGTCACCTCAACAAGAATGACTAATGTAAGTAGAAAGTAATGAAGCATCTTCAAAGAGATGAGAAATGTATTAATCATGAAAATGACAAAGGAATGAAACTTGGGTAAATGAGACCTAACTTTTAAATCTCTAAAGATGATTTAGTGATTCCTGGGGACAGCTTTCCAGCACCACAAAACCAACTAGGTATAGCAGACCACAGGCCTTTATTGTAATACTATAGCCAAAGGTTTTTGGGGGAGTTGGGAGGAGGTTGTTTTGGTTTTTACCTAGGGTATAATTAGACCTTTGCTTGGAAATTGCCCACATGACTTAGAGGTACATCAAGTAGAATGCAAGTGGTTCAGAGCCATGAGATTGTACTCAGCAGTGTAGGCATTTAAAGGCTTAGGGACAAACACTGTAAGCTCTGAGGTACCAGAGGTACTTTTATAACTGCAATATATTTACCTTAAAACTTTATTTAAGTAAGGGATCTGTCTCTGGGATTTTTTAGATGATGTAACAGCTACTGTAATTATTGTGTTTCAAAATTATTAATAATTTTTGAAAAGGTTTTTTTATTTTATTTGTCAGTTAAGAGGAAAAAAACCAAAAACAAACCCAGCAAAAACAGTCCACAATGACCCTGCAATGAGCAGGGTTTTAGCAGGATGCTGCCAATTCATAGTCAGAAAATACATTGCACTCTTGTTTGAATTTTTTCTTTTCTTTGCAACTCAGACCTTAGCTGTGTTCTTTGATCATGCTATTACATCAGCTGGTGCCTATATATTTTTCTAAAATAATGAACCCTATAAACTCACTCTAAACTTTTCAGGGACAGAAAAAGTAACTTGCCATAGGAGTTCTGTATCACAAGAAGGTTACTGTCAATTATAGGCAAACTCCAATCTTGCAGAAGCATTTTTACCACTTGTATCCAGTCAATATTATAAAAAAATAGAGTTAATACAGGGGCCAGAGTATTTTTCTCACAAGTCTTTCCTCGTGGTGCCTCACCAGCAATATCCTGGCATTTGTAAGCTGATACACCATGATGTGTAAGCCAAAGAGATGGCTTCTCTGTGCAGGTGTATGGCCTAAAGTTTAAGAGACATTACACTGGCAAAGTGCTTTTATGTGTTTCCATTGTGCTTTTTCCTTTTTCTCTTAGTCTTGATCATTTTGCAGCATTTGCTTCTTTTCAAGGCTGACATTTGTAATTTAAATATAGTTCTTAATATTAGAATCTAGTGATTATTCACAGCTTGTTTGGGAAGTGATTCTTTATGCTTTTATTACGGTTTGGAATAGAAAAAATGTTCAACTTCTGCCTTCCTCTGGCACTATTGGGCATGGCAGTGAAAAAAGAGCTCGCACTGAAACTGCAGTATAATAGCACACAGCCATCCTGCATTTTTGTAAGTTAGCATCTTGGCATAAGGTATGCAATTGTGTTTAGGAAAAAGCAAGATGAACACATCTTTTCAGCCTGGAAAAACAGGTGGCCCTTCTAGGTAACTGGTGCTTAGCTCTGGAAACAGAGTAGGTTTGGTCTAACTCTAGCAGTTAAAAGTATATGACTGCAGAATGCCAGCAAGAAACAATAAGCAATGAGAAAAATTAAGAAAGGAAGAAATTTTATTCACTCATTCACATAATCTGTTTGTTAAATCACATAAAGAGCAACCAACATTGGGAAAATAACTGTTGTGCTATTGGCAAGGTCAGGAAGAGCTAAGAAGGGT
Source organism: Calypte anna (assembly GCF_003957555.1). Classification (NCBI taxonomy): domain Eukaryota; kingdom Metazoa; phylum Chordata; class Aves; order Apodiformes; family Trochilidae; genus Calypte; species Calypte anna. Next base: position 5,651,258 of record NC_044250.1, on the reverse strand, counting down.
CAGAATATCCAAGCAAGCAGAAGTAAATCTGTTGTTTTTAACAGTACCTCGTGTGTTTTCATCTTTTCTTTGCATGAGACAGGGAGTGACCTCACTTAGAGCTTAATCTTTTTATTAGAGCTGGTAATATTCTTCCAGTGCCCTCTTTAGCCAGAACACTTATTTCAGATGATAGCTATTTTCCCAGAACTATTTTCTGCTCTTTTCTTGAGACTTCTAGATTCTATTCTTCCTCAGATAGTGTCTCCATTGATTTAAACTCAGAAAATATTCCTAAAAATAGGAGATTTGTAGGAGTCTGAACTGTCAGAAAGGAATTGGCATCATCCCTCAGGCCTCCAGCCCCACAGTCCTGGCAGCAGGGACGAGGGTGAGGGCCAGGCTAGGGTCCCAGAAAGGGTCCCAGAGGTGGGACCTCAATGGCCATGCTGAGGCTGAAGAGAGGGTCCCAAATGGGGACTTCCCCAAATGGGGAATTAGGCTAATTTCTTTTCTTCTTAATTTGTCATATATTTTCTTCTCTACATCAACTATGCTCCACCAATTTCTGCTTTTCTAGAGAGCTGCTCTCTGTCTTTCAGTACAGGCACAGACAGAGCCATATTCCTTTTTCTGGATGAGACATTTTGGTGAATGAAGAGTGACAGGCAAAGGCAGATAAGGTTTTTTCTTATCTTTTCTTATCTTTTTTCTTATCAGGGTTAAACACTGCTTGTTTTTTTTCTCTTTTTTCTTTTCTTCTCTCTCTTTCTTCTTTGTTTTTTTAATTGTCTCTTATCAAAGGTGCATGAAGTGTCTGAAGGTTGTGTTTACTCGTACAGCAGGTCACTCAAAGGACACAGGCAGGATAAAGGCTGTACCACAGTCCATATTTCACCTCTTACACTGAATTAACAATATGGGGAAGCAGGGAAAAGTTTATGCATCTTTCTTTCCCTGGTTTCCTCTCATCTCCTCCAGCTTCTCTTATTTTTCAAGTTTGTTTAATGCCTGCTTAGTTTCTGACAACTGCACTCTCCAAGTTCATGCTTGTCTTAGGGTGCTCACATGTTTTACCTTTGCTCTTGGTTCTCTTGCAGATGTTTTCTCCCATCAGCCACTCCTCTGGTCCCCTTCATTTTCTTTCTTGGCCAGTTCCATCTGGAAGATCACAGATACAAAAATACCATTAATTGTATATGAATATTAGGACTGCAGGGTGGAAAATATTTTATTGGAATTGTGTGAGGAGAAAGTATCATCATGTAAAACCAAATTTTGAAGTATTTATCTTCTTAACTGAAGTCCAGCTTGCCTGCTGTTCTTTTATATGGATTTGAATAGAGACTAAACCTTAAAACACTTTTCTTTCATGACCACTTAGAGTGATGCATTGCAAAACTCAGTTTTTTGTTGTTTGGTTTTGTTTTTTTTTTTCATGAAGAAATATTGCAGTGCAAGCTGCTTATCAGCTCAATTAAGCACATACAACTCTGAAGCTCTTATCTTAATCCCTGTGGTGATACAACAGTAATTGTTCTCAGAGACTACAAGGGAAACTGTGACTCAAACAAGGACATGGTGTTCCAATTGATCTCAATTACTGTCACAGAACTAATTCTTTTGTCCACCATCTGAATTTAGTGCTTCTGTCTTCCTGAGGATTTGTTACAAAATCTCTTACATTACTGTTGTTGTATTGACCTGTCACTATCTAGTCTTCATTCTCAACAAAATTAAAATAATTGCCTTAGTTTACCTCACAGTTCTTTTGAGAGCTTTTAAATTTTTGAATTATTTCAACTTGAAACATTGAACTGAGACACTGAACTGTCTCTTCAGAAGATCAGGTTTTACCTTCTACCTGCTTTATCTAAACACAGACATGAAGGGCTAAGTGTCTCCTCTAAGTGGGTATAATTAACTCATACTTCATGAAGACATTGTTTTGGCAATTACTGTTTACTCCAGTAAAGTTACTCCAGATGCCTGTAAAGAAGAAAATAACTCAGTGTTCAGTTTAAATACTCCTAGTAGAATGGAAATATACGTAATGGCATCAAGTTTGTTCTTTTCTATGGATTGGCTCATGTCCTTTAACATGCATTTTTGTGTCAAGAGCAGTGTATGCCTTTCTGCAGCTCATTTTGCCAGTCTGTCACATTAGGTACTTCTCTCTTTCTCTCTGCCTAAGGGGTAACTGTACCCAGTGTCAAGGACAGCAATTAGGATGGGAAATGTTACTTTTTTAAGAACATAAAAGTATAGTATGTTTTACTTCCAGAAGCTCATGTTTCCTCAGTTGATGTGTTCTTTGCCTCTCATCTTTCTCAGACTGTACTGTGAGAGTGGGAACTATAACCCCAAACACATCTTGACCACTTTATAAAAGGATGGAAAGGATGGGTGCATTTCTCTCCAGTTTCATTCTAAGAGAAATCTCAAAAGGCAGGCTGATGAAAACATTTCCTTTACATCTGGTACACAGTCTCAATAAATGATTGCTAAAAAAGGAGAAAAATTAAGAATTGTTGACAATAATTTGAGATGCTGTTTCTAAATTCATTCCCCAGATAAATGAATTTTCAAGCAGTATGGAAGGAAAAGGTCACTTGAGACACGAGTGCCCAAGTGGAAGTCCCCTAAGCATCTACGCTGCCATCAGTAGTTATTTGTATGTTCTGTGATCATAATTGATAGCAACAATTACTTTTTTTTTAGAGATAACAACAGCTTGGATGTCACAAGATATTGTTTTCAGTATTTGGAAGATTTCCAAGTGATTCTGTGTCCAGGAAAAGAAAAAGCTGAAATGGAAAACAAATTTGTATGCTGAGATGTAAGATAAAACTATTCATTGTTGTCTTCCCATAAATAATCACATCAGGAGAAATCTGTTCATGTGGGATCTCCTGTATCTGTAGGCAATGACTTTTGCTGAGTGGTTCTGGTGCTATCATAGAGGGAATTGATATCAGGAGAGGATCTTACAGGAACTCCTGACTGCTAGCAGGCCAAGTTTTCATGTAATCCCAAAGGGGTTTTTGCAACAAGAGGTACTGATTCCTCTTGGAGCACTGTAGCTGTAAATTAGCAAAGATAACAGCTTTCCTGTGCCAATGTGCTCCAAAAATGTGGTGGTGGTGGAGGGGAAAAAAATCCTGTGCAATATTAAGTGCAAAGAAGTTACCTAACAGTGTTTCCAAGAAACAGAGCTATACAGGCCAAGCAGCTTGAACAGCATGGGGTGAGACTGTGTATTTGTTCAGGTCTACACCTGAGAGATTTGCAAAGAGGTGAAGTAGACTGATTGGAATACAGGTACAGGTAATACACCTTCCCACTGTGGTAAGAAGGGAAGCCTGTATTGGCCTGGCAGTAAATAATATCTGACAATGGCAGGAAGCTTAAGCACCCATGATTTTTAATAAGGACCTTGTTCCTCTTTTTAGTGTTTATGTCATTTAATGATGCCCAGCAAAACAACAGGGTTGCAGTGAGTGTAATGTTTATACAGGACAAACAAAAATATACATGTTATAACTGAGCAGAGCTCTACTTACAGCAGGATCAAAGCATGAGTGTGAATAGAGAAATTAATTGCCCAGGAGATGCATCTGTTTAAACAAAACAAAACAAACAACAAAACAACCTGACAATTTAATTTAAAAGCATCTGCAACAGAAGGCTACAAAACAAAAAGTTAGAACGTGGTTTTGTGGTAAACTGTTTTTGCCCCCCTGGAATAATAAACAGGGGGGTGATAGTAGCATTATGAAATGTCAGGAAAAAAAGAACAATTTTTGTGGTTTTTGGATAGCTGTGATCCTTAACTGCATGAAAACCCTCACATTGTAGATTTGATTGCAGAATGTCATTGAACACAGTCTGAAATCTGCATTGATCTGAATCTGTGGGTGCAAATCTGTTGCATTTAGTGAGGGTAAATTGCTTTATTCTGAAGGAAATGCAAAGGGAGGACTCAGAAAAGATTACTGTGCTGGAAAAATCAGTGTAGCTTTTCTGCATAACTTCACAGCTGTAAGCAGTTAGAAATATAAGGGTATCCTCATTAGAATCATCCAATATAAGCATGAATCAGAGGGAGATGTCCTAGGACAAACTGATACAATGACCTCTAGCAAATTGGTAGGACCAATGATGTACACCCAAGATTTCCAAAGCAATCAGACATGAAATTGCTGCTTCCATTTCTGTGGTTATTTCTTGAGGCTTCTAAAAGGAGTAGGTATTGGCATACTGTAAAATGATTATGCTAACTTTTAACAAAGTTAAAGAACAGGAAGACAGTGGTGATTGATCACACTACAGATCTATACAGTGTGAAAAAAAAAAAGGGAAACTATGATAGAATTGGATTAATTAGTAGATATCTCGATAGCAGTGATGGGTTAGGATGAAAAAGGAGACAGAAGAGAGCTCTTTCAAAGGACTACTAAATGCAGTAGCTCATATGAAATCTTCATTTGCAGATTCCCTTTACAACAATTTGCCCTCCTATCTTCTGGAGCAGTAAGGATGGCTTTATTTTATCTTGCATCTTCCCTGTTTTCAGTCCTAAGGAAATAGTGTAGATTTCTGTAAGTTTAGTGGCCTTTAAGTTGTAGGTTCATCTGTTTTGTAAATGCAATTAATAGTTGAATAAAATAACAAGTACAAAATATTATTTGTTCACATATGATCTGCTGTTTCATCTGTCCTGGTGTGTTTTTTCCTTTGTGGTAATCCACAAAAAAAGACCTCCAAAACCCAACCTAGTCTGGCTGCTAATGCCATCTCCCTCATGTACTCCTGGGTCACGTTCTTTATAGGATCTGTGGTAGCCTAGTGCTCTGCTCTTTTCTAGCAATAGGTCTGATCCTAAGCCAGCAACACTCAGCATGGTTCTCAGCATGAACCATGACCTGGACACCCTTAGTCCTGATGCTTTTTCAATTTCTGGTGTTTTGTGACACCACCTGTTTAGCAGGAGATTGAATATTTTCACTAGGCTAGGGCAGAAGTAAAGAAATGAGTCATGAAAAAGAAGCATAAAGCCACAGTTTTATTCCCTTACTTTCCCTGAGTCTTGTTTCTTCATAACTTGTGCAAGAAAGGAGGAGAAACCCAGCACTATGTAAGGGGATTCAAAGCAGGGAAAGGAGAAGAAAGAAAACCCCATATCAAATGTTTCCATGCAAATGGAGTTTCCTCACCCCTTCTTATTACAACATCCCTGTTCCATTCCAGTCTTGCTAGAAATAAGACTGCAGAAACCCTTTCCCTACACATCCCTCACAAAAAATCATATTGTGCTAAATTTTGTGGTTTAGAAAACAGCCCAGGCCACAGGCAGAATCTCTCAGGCTGAGTTTACATTTTTGTCTCAGGGGCTCCAGGAGAGTGAGCAAATGAATTCTGACTTGTTTTTGAAAGAGGAGCTATTTCCAATCTGCTTGCTTGTGGCTGTGTTGTTTCCTCCAAAGGGGAGGAATGTCTTCAATGGGAGCAGAGCAGAGATTTGGGTCTTTATTACAGATTAAAGTTTTGCTAAGGATGACTGCTTCACTGGATCTGGAGAAACAGCATAAAAGGCAGAACTTAGATGAAACAGTGGCTGCAAACAAAACTTATCTCATAGTACAGTGGAGGAAATGGATATTCAGGTTAGAAAGACAAATTTGACTTTGTGCCTGATTCTGAACTAGTACTGGCTTTACTCATGTGAACAATGTTCTGGAGTCCAGGCTTTAAAATCTACTGGGAGCCTTGGGATAGCAATTTATATGTAGAGGGGTTACAATGGAGTAGCCTTGTGCACCCTCTAGTGGTGTTTTAAAGTTTTAAGGTTTTGTTCAATTGTCTTTTTAAAGTCTTTCACAGTAATCTATGGATTAGTTTGTCTCGTTTATGTATTTAGGTGTGGACAACAGATTTTTATCTCATGTTTTGCTCAGTGTCACAGATCTTGGCCTCCAGGAGATAAGTAAAAAATAATAACTAAATCACAGATTTTCAAAAGTTAGTTATTGTCTACAGTTGGGTAAATATGATTTAAAAAAAGAAGATGTGGTATGGCACGTCCTCTTAGAATTAACCTCATCCTCCAGTAGGGAGTTTCAGCAACCCTGGAAAAAGGTTTTCTTCATCAGTCTTTTTAGTTTTAGCCTAGCTCTGTCCTGCTGATTTTCTGTCAAGCTTGAACCCCTGTCGTAGAGCCATGAAATATTGGTCTGTATTGGTTAATTTCTCAGTTTATTTGATGGAACTCTTGATTTAGAGTTTGTACCTATGCCATTTTTCTTTATTCTCTCACACTTTTGCAGCTTTCTTGTCTTTTTAATGATAATGGATTTAAAATTTCTTTTCCATTAGTCTAGCTTGTCGAGCTTATGTCTAAAGGCGAATGATAGAACAATACTGTTACTTCTAATGAAAAGAAGTAACCTGATCTTAATCTAAATTAATGCAATTAAATTGAAAGAACTATTGTTACATTACCAATTACATCTGGTACAAATTCAATTATCTATCACCTCTAGCTATAACTTGTAAAATAGCAAGCTATAACATACATCCAGAAGCACCTAAATAACTGTATTAAAGGGCTGCTGTAGGAATAGATCTGATTTTAACACAAGAAGAAAATGTCACCCAGGAAATGAATTAACAAAATGTTAATTCCATATTTTAAATGGTTAAAGATCTTAATACTCAAACTGTTAGACTGGCCAAGTGTTAGAATTCAGATTTCAAAACAAAATAGTTATTAGTAGATATTTTAAAGCAAAAAAACCCCAAACCCTATGGTAACCGTTGTAGCTACGTGTGGGGGAAAATATTTTTTCAGTCTTGTTGGTGAGTATTGATTTCTCAAGGAACACCTGAGTGATGGTATATGCATGGGTTTGTCCAGGTTACTTACAGGAGACATTGTAAGTTTATTTATACAGTGATTATGACATATGGACTGGGATCCCCTGCAGTTCAGGTGTAGCTTGCTTGCAATAAAAGTTGAGTTGTTTTTTGGTTTTTTTTCTGCTATAGGTAAGATTCTTGAATAAGAATTCTATTTAATGGATTTTGAGGCATTTTTCTTGCTAAGCTGCTACACTAGAGGAATCAATGTATTATTTATATTTTACTGCCTAACTTTTAGTTAGATCTTGATGTGCTGAGCTCAGTATGAGTAGCAAGTTACTCAGAGAGACCCTTCTGGAACACAGTGCTACTCGTTGTGCAGGCAGATGCCACTAATTGCTTCCACGTGATGGACCTTGAAAAGCAGCTTAAAATGGCTATGCAGAGGGAAACATGAAGCTGGGAAATCCAGTGTTAACTTTGACATTTTGGGACTTTAGTGAAGACTTAAGTACTGGTTTTCATAACCTACATTTAATACATAGACCTACACACTCCCCTGCCCCTCCTATTTTTCTACTGTGCAATTAAAATTGCTGGTATTTCAAGATTATCTTCTAGAATTTTAAGCATATTCTTATTTCAGTGTAGGGTCTGGGGCTTTTGGTAATATCAGATATTTAAATAATTTTTTAAGACAGTATTGATCTTAGAAAATATATTTTAAAATAGAATTATTCCATACAAATACACAGCAGAACTTTGAACATTTGTTTTTTTTTTCCCAGTGACAAGGCACTGTCAAAAAATAAATATATTTAAATTCTGTAGAGACTTTCTTTCAAGATATGTTTGTAAACAACATGTTTACATGTTTGTGGGTTATCCTTTTTCTTTCCATCCTTTATTCTCTGGATCTCTTGCAACAGTCTTGCAGTTGAAGTTCCTAATGCTGAAAGAGGTAAAGGCATTTTTGAAATGCCCAGAGAAGAGGGTGAACCCACAGACAGTGGGAGTGCCAAGCAGGAAATAACTATTTCCTTACCTGGTGGGTTTCTGGACTCTTGTGCATGGGTTGAAAGCCTGGCAGCCTTGCCACTCCCATACAGACTCTGCATTTGCACTGCTGAATCTTTTGCTTGCTCTTGCCTTTTTCTGGTCACTCTGATCACCTAAAAGTTGTGTCTAGATGTGCACTCAGGCCTTTAGAGTAGCTAAGCCACCATGCTGAAGCTGGGATATTCACCACCCTGCTGCAATATAGTGTCACGGTCCTTCCACTGAGTCTTTAAGCATTGTCACATTTTCTGTGGTGTCACAGCAAAAACAAATAAATAAATCAGTTTCTTCTTCCTTCTGTTTCAATAATCTGGATTTAGAGCTGGCATTGGTAGTAAGAAGAATGTTTTAAAACTAATCTAAGGCTTTTGAGGCAAGAGGCATTCACTGAATTATTTTTTCTTATTATTTCTGCCCACATGATGGCAGTATATGTCAATCCAAACCAAGGAAAAAAAATTAAAAATACAGCTTTTTATCAACAGAGTTCTGTTACACTCCCCCAATCCGAGAAGCTATGAGAAGTTTCCAAAAGGCTTTATGCCCAGTTATGAAAGGATAACTCCCTCTTACTGGAAAAGCCCCCAAGACTTAAGAGGCAGGAAAGCACTCCTCCATGCAAGAACCACATGGAGCTGCCTCTGAATGGGCATGGAATGGTGCTGCATTATAAATAGAAGTGGTCAGTAAAGCTTTGTCAGTCATGCTTGGATTAATCATTTGCAGTCAATAAAGTCATTGAAGTATAATTACCACTCCTTGGCATCAGTTATGCAAGTGCAGGACTGGAGTTCTGACTCTGCTAGATCCTGAGTGTTTTATCTGTGGGAAGAGCACAGAAAGTCTAAACAGACAGACTATTGAGATAGTAGCTGCAAAAAAAAAAGTTTAGGCATTACTCCAGAAGGTTATGACCAGGAACAAAATCTATTGAATCTGTCAAGCTCTTAATTTATTTTTAAGTTGAATCAAGGGAGTTTGAGTGTGTGTGGGGTCTGCCTGTGTTTATGGGTGGAATCAGAGAACATTGCCAATAGTCACAGATAAAGGTTGTAATGTTAAAAAGGGAAAAAAAGACACAACCAAACCCAAGACTAAACACTTCTTCTGAGCTTTGACATATCTGTAAGCACACATTATTTTTTAAATTTTCGGTATACTGTAATTTAAAAGTCTAATAGATTTAATTTTAAACCTCAAACTTTTCTGATGCCAAGATTAGATAAGGAAAAAAACAAAGCAGAACTTTGTATTTTCAACAGCAAAACCAGGGAACTAGGGAAATATCTTCTGTTCAGCCCAAATGAATAAAATAAGAGGCATCTGTAGAGCTCAACAGGTTCTTTTCATTGGGACTCAGATGAGTGGCACCTGTGACCAATTTACCTCCTGGGTCAGGTTACAGACCATGTGAGCAGAAACAGCACTTTTGGGTTTTTTCCATGGTTTTTGTAACTCTGAGTTCAGTATTAGCAGATGTGATTTTTCCATTCTCTTCCTTGATTTTGCATGAATGAGGGATTGGGTCAGTACTGTTTTACTTGTGCAGCTTTATTTTCTGAAATCTGTGGACTTCATGATGTGTCTGAAGAACTGTTGCATGAAGTACCTGCAGATAGGAACCTAAACACCTGAACAGCTAAAATACCAGAGTGAGTAATCCCCTGTTCCCTTTGCTTATTGTAGTTGAAGTTTTTATTTCTCAGGTCCTAGGGAATATTTCTCTAGTTCCTATCAGGCTCACTGTAGGACCCACCATGGCTAATGGAGCTCCTAATAATGCATCTCTTCTATTTGCTTCTCTATTTTACATGCTAGATAAGTTCTTGCCCTCACAGTCTACATTCTGCAGGTACACAGGAATTTACTGTGTCATGCTCTACTCTCATATATTTGGGGTTACTAACCAAGTTATATCTAAAAATGAAACACCAAAAATTGCTGTGGCAGCTCACTCATTCTTGTGTCCACATAGGGCTGGACCTAATAATGGGAGAATTCCTGATATCCAGTGTCTAGGGAGATTTCTGACCACATATTTGTTATAAATTTGGATATTTGTTTTGTTTTACCCTTACACATCTCATATCTGTAATAATCTTTGTCTGGAATGTTTCACTTTCTGATGTAAGCTTACAAATAACTTCTAGAAACTGCCTATCAAAGCTGCATAAAATTCTTGTTCTTCTCTCCACACCCAACCTCTTGTGTAAGGAAATAGTCCTTATTGTTAGAAAGTAGTAGTTAGAGATTTAAGATTACTGACTGCCCTGAAACTTTGATAGTGGCTGATAGAACCCTGCAACTGCAAGCTGCTGCTTAAAATTCAGTGTAGGACATTGCAACCTAACAGTGATTGGACTGTGACCATTCTGAGAGATTTGTTTGGTTTCCTTCCAGTCCCATGAGGGTTAAATGTTTGGCTATGGCTACAGCTGGCTATAGAGGGGAGCCTGGAGCTCTCTTGCATCCACTGGGATCTCTTTTCTACAGATGCCCTCCTTCTCCTACAAGCTTAGCAAGCCAACAGGATGTTTCTTGAGCTAAGCAGTAACTTGGACATTGTCCTTTCTCTTGTCCTCCAGTGTCTTGAAATGAGACAATTAATTGGCTGTTACTTAGCACCAGGGATTCTCAGCTGAAGAAATATCCCTTTATGGGCCTCTGCTTGCTTATGTAGCTCAGAAGAAGCCTTGGGGCTTCTTTGACCTTATTCCCTGTGTAGATTAATTGGAGCACTGCTTTTGGGCTCAAAGAGTGCCTTTGTTTATGGTTTTCACAAGCACAGGAGAGATCTGACTGGGGTGGTTTTGGTGTGGAGAAAATGACAGATCTGTCAGGCTTCTTGCTCTCAGTGGTAAGAACTTTAGGATGTAAGTGCTCAGTGCTGGAGATGGTGGCACAAGTTTTATTGGAGCATCAACTAAATCTGTTTAATATGGTGTTGAATGGCAGGATGTCTGCAGATTTTTTTTATTTTTTTTGCATGCCAATTTAGATAGCACACAATTCTGAGCAGCATTTTTCATACATATCTGGTAACTGATCAACAGGAATTGTTTCTACATCTTACATACAGTGAATTCAGTGTAAATCACAAAATCCAATACATTTTGTCTGCATTATAAAATTTATAATATGATTTAATTATTAAAAATATGGGTATGTCTTCAAGGACAGAGGAATCTGAGTGGGAGGAGCTTCAAATGTTTGGCACATGAAGTCACATTGAGGCTTAATGAAAGAACATTTTTTCTGGAGTAGCTTTTCCAGAAATTACAGGTAAGCAGCATCTGGAGTTGCCCAAGCCACATATGAAGCTTCAGTTCTACTTCATTGACCTTCACAGAGCTGCAGATTTGCAAATTTTTGCTTCCTTTTTGCATGGAGAGGTCAACTTGAGGTCAACTCAAGGATATCAGTGTCCTAAACAGCCAGCATAGTTTTACAACCAGTTTGCATTATTTTTTTCATTAATATTTGGATGCTCTAAGTGTTTATTATGAAGGATTTTATGGTCTTGGGTACATTATTTCCTTTGCTACCATTTTTCCTTCACTTTGACACTTTTCAACATAACTTGTTACACAACAGTCAAATGTGATTAAAAAAGTAGAAGTTCAGAGATCGACATTGATTTTTATTGTTTAACTATTGCTCCTGGTGGGTGGAAAACCAGATATATTAAAGATCAAGTATTTCAATTTTCTCAAGTTGGTCTGAGTATAAGGCAGAGAGTAAACCTTCATTATTTTGTCATATTGAGGATAAAACTTGTAAAACAAAGCAATACCATGTTGCCCTTGGTGTCATTCAGGTATTTAGCCATCATAACAATATAAAATAGAGCTCTATGAAAAATGTGGGGGCTCTTAGACCTTTTTGTCACTTCAGTGTACCCTTGGGCTGCTACTTTATGAACCAACAAAGTGCAAAGAATTGCTCTCACGAAACAGATTAGGGACAGAATTTCATCAGTTGTATGGCCATGTTGTAAGTAAGGCTCATGTTCATGCTTTTAGCATCAGGAATCTGCTATAATTTGAAAACCAAGGGTGACTTGCTAGCTGATTGTAATCCCTAAACAAGAATTTAATTGGACTAAGCCAGTTACATGCAGCAACAAGGTACACATTGTCCTCAGCTCCTGAGCTCAGTAAGGAGCAGATGTGGCCTGGGATTTGAAGGTCTGAGTTGTTCCACAGCCTTACTCACAGGATCCTGCAGCTAAAGGGAGGGCTGGCTCCCCAGGGGCACCCTGGCACTGCAGTGGTGCTGGGGTCTGGCACTTTCTGTATGACAGAAAACTCTTGTCTTTTTATGTAGCAGCACTGCATGAGAAGTAGTTCCCAGAATTTACTTTTAACAGTGTTTTGGTTTCACTGTGAAATGCTCCCACACACAGTTTTACGGGAATGTCTCTTCCAGCTAGGCAGAGTAGTAACTAAAGAATTCCCTTCTCCCATTACTCCTGCCTGGTGGGGGAGGACAGCATAGATACAGGAGGATCTTTTTTATGTAGATCTGTAGGTGGAAGTGCCCTGCAGCCAGATACTGGTTCTATGAAGAAACTTGAGCAATGAAAATATTTTTTGCTTTAACCCACCCCATTATTCAACAAAGATTTTTTCCTCAGGTGTGAAGTGTCTTCTCCACCAAGGCTTCCTTCAGAGACAGAGTAATGAGAAAGGTGTTTGGCACTGCAAACAGAAGGGTTCAGATGGTTTAGGCTGTCTTTTCAGATTTGTTATCCTTTCTGTGCTATTCTGTGGCAATCCTTGCTGTTCTTTCTAATTCTGTTTTGAGATAAGATTATAATTGTAGGTAGTAATTATTAGAGAATTCACTTGGGTGGTAGAACCTTTACATTTGGGTCTTCCGCTTTGAAAACAAAGCCATGGAAGATAAACAGCAAACAGCCAAACAATTTGTTACTTGAAGGAACACTCTGAAGATGTTAAAGATCTACATAGCATCTTCGTTGAGATTTTAGTCAAGGAATAACCAGTAGTCAGCTGCACTGAAATTCAGTCTTATGCAGAAACAAGTGCCTGGATTTACAAATAGGACTGCACAGTGCTAGTTTAAGGGGCTCGTGGACTTGCTAGTGAACCAGGGTTTAGAAGTGGATTATGTCAGTTGTACTTATCTCTGTCAAAAGAGAAAAATTAAAAGACATAAACCATCAACCTCTGCATTAAAGCATTCAGAAATCTTCTTTTGAAGGCAAATGCAAAGCCGGCTTAAACCCGATCCTTGCAGACCCACACCTGAGTATCCAAACTGTCCTTTTAATCTCACCTTTTAAAGAAAGAGTTATTTTTGATGCAGCTCTATACAGTGTCTGGTTATAACTACTTAATTTGCTGCACTGACTGTAGGGTAGCAAAACAGGCTTCTGTGTAAATGAGTCAGTCCTGGAGAACTTGCTTAGTTATTGACCACTTAAACCCAGTTTGTTCCCTTTAATTAAGTCTGAGAGTAATGATGTCTCACCACAGACACACACATACCCTGCTTCAAGCACCTAAGCTGGTAGTGCCTATTTCTAACAAAGCTGGAAAGTGGCATATGGTCCAAAAGTTCTTGGTGTGTCCTTTGTTTCTTGAGAAGCCACAGATGATTAAGTCTCTTCTCAAACAACAGAACAGTCCTCTGAATAGATACTTACAGAAGGCTGTGGTTGACTGAGGAAGTAGAAAAAGAGGAGAAATCAGCCATCTTCTGTGCTTTAACCCAGGCAATGCAGAATATATATATATATAGGGGTTTTTTTGATTGGTTGGTTGGTTGGTTGGTTGGTTTTTCCCCCCACTGGAGTATAGTAAAACAGTTCATAAAATATACAAAATGGGACTTCTCTGCATTTCCTTCTCTTACTCCTTCCTCCATCCCAGCTGCCTATTTCATGATAGGACTACGCAAGAGGGAATGTGGTCTTCAGCACTGCTTTTTTTAGTCCCATCTTAAGTAGATGCCTAGAATTAAGTGAAGCAACTTCACCGTTTCTTCCTAAAAGTGTGGCCTGGGATGTCCTATGTCTGCTGCTGCTGGGCTGGTTTAATCCTTGTGATGCTCTGAAATCTCTATCACACTATTGTTTTACTAGTTTACAACCTTGTATGTGCCTTAAATCTCTTAAGCTGCTACTTTTTTTCTTAGCCAAGCTGGGGGATTTGTGCCCATCTGAAACTTAATCCTGGCCTTTGCCTGTATAAATTCCTGTCCTAGACCTGTGGTCTTTTTTAGCACTGTGATATAAATCTAGCACCTAATCACTGAATTTCACAACTTTGTCTCTGTTCCCACCCTAAACTATATAGCCTGGTAACTCCTTCCTGCATGGGGCTTATTGCACATCGTGAGTGACTCACAGCCTTTATCCCCTAATCTCTTGACACTTCTACATTTTATTTGTTGCTATGTCTTAACTGAACTTTCATTCTAAATATTTCCTTATTGCCCTTGCATATCCTGTGGGACTGAGTAGTGAGCAGGCCTAGCCTAGGCATAGCCCTAAAAACCTCTATCAGTTGTAGTCTTCAATCTCCTTTAAGACCCTGTCAGACAAAGTAATTACTGCATTTGAGGAATCAAGGTGCTTTATGTTCTACCTCTAAATCAGCCCAAAATCTGGTTCCAGCACCTCCAAATGCCAGACTACATCACAAACCATGCTCTATTTCTGAACTGCCCAGGGCTTTCAAGCAAAACAACTCTCAGCCTCTGCTCTCCAAAAAAGCAAGTCCTTATCCATACTTCTTGACTGTCTTATGTTTCAGTCCACTTGTCTGCTCCACATGACCTTTCCAGGGATTCAGAAGTCTTTGCTATAAACATGGTCCTTCAGCTAATCCTAACCCTGCCCTTGTCTTTAACTTCTGATGGTACCAATTTTTCCTCTTTCAGATCTCTAAATTTGAAGTGAGGGTGACAAAGTAAATCTCTCTGGTGTTGCAGTTGTATTCTGATCCACCTGTTGTATTCTGATCCACCTTTTCCTCACTGCAGATTTTCTAGGTCCATGTACATCTTCAGTACATCCCTCAAAATAATTTATTGTATATGTTACTGAAATATGAGCATCCATTATTTATTTTTTTTTCTTCTTAATTCCAAATGTACACACTGTGCATTGGACAGAAAGTCCTAATTTGCTAAATTTGTAGCAAATTTAGAGGCTACCTTCTCCAACATGCTGTTAGAATGATTACTATGGCCATTGATCCTGTGAGAAGAAACACTTAATTTCTCCGTAGAGATGATTGTCAATTTCTTGCATTTTTTCCTGAAGGAACAAAGAGAAGCTGCTTCAAGGAAAGATGTCTGTAATTTGTGGTAGCAGGAGGAAGCTGAGGGGAGAGGGCTCTTCATGCAGAGATGGGTGTAGGATTGCAAACTGAAAGCGAACAACATCAGTGACTGAGCAAGGTTAAGGAATGGACCTGTGGAAATGGAGATGTTGGTTGGATGGGAGTGAAGGAAGACAGGGGAAGTAGGAAAGAAAATAATGAGGAGAAATACAGATTTGTGGGAAGCTTGCAAAATTATAAATTATGGAAAATTCATTACATCCTGGGAGATGATACCTAACAGAATAGGATTTGGCACAGTACATCTGTGTGGAACTTTTCTTTTGCAGCTAAAGACATCTGAGAAGTCAAAATGAGGAGGGATATCTGTGTTTGAAAATAAATATTTATTTTATTTTTTTTTTAAATCTGCTTCCATGGTGTTGCCCAGCAAAGGAACTAACTTGAATTTATTTTTTTTTTTCCTGAACTATGCCTTTCTCTGGATTATGAAGTGCTGAGACTCTCGGGACTCAAAAAGGGAATGCTTTTCATCTCTAGTCAGATACACAAATCTGTGTATACTTGCATCTCTCTCACTGCCCTGAGGTGATATGCTGTACTTCTCCTCTGGTTTTACCCCCTGCAAATCCATAACAAAGTTGGTCATGTTTACATCTTGCAGCCACTTGTTCTGTTTCTCTCCCAGTTCTAAATCAAGTAGCCAGTCTAGAAAACACCTCCCCACATTTCTTCCCCCCTTTGTCTCCCTTGGCATGGACCTGTTCCTAGTTTTGTTGTGTTTGGGGTTTTTTTTTTCTTTATCCCTAGACAGCCTCCAAGTTTCCTACTTTTTCTGTCAGCAAAGAGAGAAGCAATTTCTTTTTTCTTGTTTGTCTTTTATCTGTTCTCAGTTCTCTATGTTATGACCCAGAAGTAAAAATGAGCAATATCTAAATTCACAGTCAGGTGAAAGATCAGACATTACCTGTGCTGTCCACCTTTGATACAAGCTTACATGACAGTGTGAGGGTACAGCTTTCAGTGCTGTTGCTGGATGACTGTCATTAAGGAAATCAAATTGTCATTATGGGGATTTCTTTGCTGTAAGAGTGATGGTTCCTTCATGTGTTAAGAGCATTTGAAAAATTAAGAGAAAGATTGTAGTGATTAAAAAATGCTACCTGGGATACTTCTCATATTCAACTGGAAACTCCTGAAAGTGATCCTGACAAAGAGAGGAGTATTTTGTGAACAACTATATGGAAGAATGTAGTTAATTAAACTATTCTAATGTAGTAATGGATGTGCATTAAAAGGACTCAATCCAGTGATGTGCTGCAAACATCAGAAAGCTCAGGTGAAAAGGTGGGGATTCTTGTTCTTTACTGGATCAGTCATTTACCTCCTCTGCTGGAATCCCAGAAGTTGGGAACTTGAAAGTCTGCTTGGGATTTAAACATGAAAATTCTTTTTGCTCTCATCCAAATTTTCTCCAAGTACTTCAACTGATTGTTCCCTGAGGCTTAATTAGCACCAGCAGAACAACTGCTTTTGCTGGGTAATGAGGCCATCCAGAGCAGTTACAAACCCCTCAACCCAAAACAAAACCTTTCTCCCATCCCATGCAATCCCACTTATCACCCTCCTACTCTGCAGTGCACCTGTACATATATATCAAGCACACAACTCTAACATTATCTTTAGATGTAACAGTGAACCACTGAGGGTACTTACTCATTTTAATGTGTGTTTTTCTATAAAACTTCATTGATTCTGGGACTCCTACAGTGATGCAAAGATCTTGAGATCTTTGAATTGAAAGAAATTGAAGATCTTAAGAAGCTGAGAGTTCTTAAGTGTTTCCCATGTCCTTTAATTGAAGCAACTAATATTGTTTTACTAACCTGCAATTAATGGTGGCTGGAGCACCAGATCTATAATTGAAGTATGCAGAAAACTAAGAGAGGAAATAGGGAAATGGCAGTAGCAGCTTTGATTGGAAAATATGGCTGAAAAGAACTTTTGGCCAATTATTGTCTCAGACTAGTTCTATCTGTTTAGTATCAGGGAAGAATGAACAGGCAGTCTTGTATATATTTTTTTTTTAAACTTTAACCCTTTTAGAAACTTTGTGGAAAGTTTGAGTAGCAAAATGGTTTTCCAACTCCCATTCATGGAGTTAAAGGCTTGTGTTATTAACATTGCCTCAAATAGGAATTTCAGCCCAAGGGACCACTGCCAAATCAGTTATCAGGAGTTATCAGATGCAAATAAAAGACCTTAGTCATTGGACAGCTACAGATTTGCTGCAAAATTTGTATCTTTTGGTGAGTCACCTGATGCAAATGAGTATCTGCTAAAGAAACTAAAAATATAGATTCCTCATTTAGTGTTATCCAATATATGGACCACTTGCTTGCATTTGTGAAGGACTTTTTAAGAGAAACATAGTGCATACTAAATGAGTCTTGCCTTCATTCTACTCTTCTGGTCTTATTAGACTGTTCCTCATGTTGAAACATGTAAAGTACTTCCCTATAGTCTTTTAACTTTTGATAAATTTTGACACTGATAGTATCCTGTGAAACAGCAGTTTGCAACGCTCACATTAACTTTCTTTTGCTTGTCTACACTGGGAATTATCTTTTGTCTGCCTGATTTGTAACATAATAATCTGGTCTAAAAAAAATAAAGTATTGGAGGAAAAACAAAATTTGGAGAAACAAATGCACACTGACTTTGAAAAAGTCAACTAGGTTTGGGTGTTGTCATACAGATGTTCTGACAGTCCTCTGCTGAATCCAGCTGCCTCCAGTGGGAAGAGGTTTGAGCAGTAGTGGGCATCTATGCTTTTGGAAGTTGAGGAGAAAATGCTGCAGATTTGAAGAAAACAATAGTAGACATTGTTATAGACCTATAAACAGACCCTTTATCACAATCTTTTTGAAAGATTGAGTTTGTCATATAAAAGCTGTGTGTTAAATCAGAGCCATCACTTGACTTTTTTTTTTTTTTTTTTAACAGTGTAGGTGTTACTATCAGCTAACTCTGTGCTGATGGGAGGTGTTTATCTGAACTAGAAAATATGAAGAACCTGAAGAAGGGTAATTTTAATTTAGCCTAAAGGCATCTAATGACCAAAAGATCAGCATACTAGTGCAGCTTGTCTGGTTCTTGACACTGTAAAAAAAACAAACAAAAAAGGCCCCACAGACACAAAAAATCAACAGCCCACATACACACTCCTACCCCCACTTCACAAGGCAAACAAAAAGCCCCCAGTGACTAATACTGCCTGTTGGTAACTTTATTTTTGGGGTTGGCCATATATGGTCTTTTTTTTTCTTTAGTTCAGGAACCAATGTACAAGCTGCTGTCTGCCAGTCATCTCAGTATATTTTCAAAGTTCTTTTTTGTTGATTTGTTTAAGGTGGGAGTAAGGGCAAGTCACTAAAAGTAAAATAATCCTTTGACTCTGTGTTGTCTGTAAAGAAATTTAAAAAATTAACACAACAACAACTTGTGCATCCATGAAGTGATCCCGGGTTCATTAATTTCACTAATCTCTACTCAAATAAGTGACAGGGAGCACATAAGGTATGCGAGTTATAATTTCTCTCTTTGGTAGAAAAAGCTGAGTGAAAACTGATTAGCCAAGTAAGGTAATGCTTGATTCAGATATTGTTGAGATTAGAAACCTTAGAAATTCCAGAAATATTTTAAAAATATCTGTAGGCTATATTCTGCTGCCATTAAGACACTAAAGTCTGAAAGTAAGAGTAAGATATTTGTTTCACGTTGCTTGTTTGTGCAGGATTTAACACTATTATATCTACAGTTCACACATTCTGTTTAACTATTAAAATGCTAACATACCAAAGAGCAATGGTCAAAAAAATTAATTTTTATCCCTAAGTCAATAGCAGGTTTTCTGTGTGCTTCCACATTTGACAGTGTTATCTGCAACATTGCTCTCATGTAACACTGATAAATAATCTCTGATCCCTATAGGTTGTCACACAGGTGGTCAGGCATAGATGCTTGAGGAGTTCCAGTGCCCTCTCAGCTGTAGCTCATCAGTCATCCCAGCAGCTCTGCACTTGGAACTCCAGGACTGACATCCTGGTTTCTCCATTAAAAGTGCCCTCTTGTTACCATAGATGGGAAAGCCTCAGTCACTAGGAGGAAAGAGATTTTGCATAGATGGTTCAAGTTGTTTTGATGGGATATTACAGTTTGTCAAAATCTGATGTATTTTGGAAGAGAACAGTAAGGCTAAACTGCAAACCCTTGTATGCCATTGTAAAGCTTAACTGGAACAGACTGGGAATCTAATATTCTGTTAGAGCATCTTGCTACTAAGCTGTTGTTTCAATAATAATAATAATAACAATAATGAGTGAAATGAGCTCATAAATGAGATCTGCCCAAAAACTGGACATGTCAAGTCTCTATCCTTCTTTACCAGAGCACTGTAGTGAATTTGATCTTT
The DNA here is from genome assembly GCF_003957555.1 of Calypte anna. Lineage (NCBI taxonomy): Eukaryota > Metazoa > Chordata > Aves > Apodiformes > Trochilidae > Calypte > Calypte anna. Next base: position 5,631,572 of record NC_044250.1, on the reverse strand, counting down.
TTTTTTTCAATTGTCCATTTTTGGGGTTCTTAATAAAACTGATAATGTTTTTCACTTTGTCTTGAAATCTTCCTGAAAGATTAAATTAAATTGTGCACTATGCCTGAAAGAGTTAGGTGATATACTTCCAAATCACAGAATAATGCTCTGGCTTTCACATTTTGCTGTGGTTTTTTGTGGCCGTGTTCCTCCTTTTTTTCATACTGGAGGTGTTTATTGTGTTTAGAGGGGAAAAAATAGGATCTGTTGGTAAAGGCATCATGATTTATGTCAGTGGGTAGCATTTGGACAAGTCTGAGTCTTTATTTTTAAGTTAGCTTTGAACCAAATGTTGCCTGGTGCATATTTAAAAATGGTAAAATGAGAGCTTTCCTTCAGTGAATCTGCTGATCATGGCTGGTAATGTCAGCAGTGACTTGTATCTGCTCCTCTGCTGTTTAGCTTTCTTTGAAAATGTAGTCAGACTGTGGGTATTAAACTGCAACTCCACAGATTTGTTAGTTTTTCAGCAAAAGTTGGTGGTGGAGTAGGCAGAAGGGTGGTCAGCAAAATGGAGAGAGGATCCTTCTTCATAAGGTAGAGCAGACTGGAAAGCTAAGAATATCAACACAAGAACTTGCTTCTAGGATGCTGTTTGTATAACTTCCCAGCTCCCAAAGAGTTAAAAGTGTTTGTTTCACAGGAAATTGGAAGAAATTTATGTGCGCAAGTGAAACTGAAAGGTCGAATGTGTGACTCATATCTATTGACAGATGGAATGAGCATAACATAAGAAGACAGTGACTAGAAAACAAGCAGGTTGTGTGAAAGTATTTTTAGAGACTAATTTCTACCCAGCTGTGTCTTCTATGAATGGAAGTTTGTCAAAGTTACCTAGAAGTTGCCTAATAGTTACCTAGTGAGGATTAATTACAATGGTATGGTTTAAATGGATGCTTCATCCCTTGGGATGAAACAGAATTAACTTTTTTTTTAAGAGCTCAAACTGAGATTTAAAAAATGTGGTAAAACAAGTATTAAGGGAACACAGGAGTTCCTATTAGTGCTCCTAAACTTTAACATACCCACTTATTTTACCTCAGTTCCCCTGTTGACTCCCACTTCTCTGCTCTCTTCCCCTCTCAACCTATCTCTTCTTCAGCTTAAAATATCAGAACATACCCAACTTGCTTGTTATATAATAATGACTCATACTTCCATTGGCTCAAACTTTACCCAATCTTTCTTTTGTCTCTTTTTATGTTCTTTAAATTGAGATGTATGAGATGTTGCCTCTTCAGGTTTGGGTACTACACTGTGGGTTTTTTGGTTTGTTTTTTTTTTTTTTTAGTAAGTTCCACTGATGAAACACTGAAAGAATGATGCTGAAACCAAATATAGAAGATTCATTTGGTAACAGGAGGATAAAGAGTTAGCAGTGCTTTGTTTGATAAATGTTGCTGGACAAGTAAAGGTGTGTAATGTATAGAACCCCATAATACTATATGGTATTTTATAACCATAAGGTCTTCAGCAAAATTTGACCCAAAAATAGATATGAGTCAATCAGTAAAGTATATGTGAGTACTTATTTACCCATTACCTAGAAGAGCAACTTGGGAATATAGTCCAATGTAACATATGTAGTATTTGTGTTTTTTATAGAGTGTGGGCTTAAGTTCTAAGGCAATCAAATCAAAATTTAACAATGGAAATTTCTTCTCTTGTTGCCCTGATATGGTCTTGTGGACAGATAATCACAAGCAATGGTTTATGTCTGAAAAACTACAAAAAACTTCCCTTAATGTGTGCCTCTGCTCCCATTAGGGGAGAGGATGGAAAGCAGAACCCATATCTCCATAAACACTGGGGCATAGGGTAGGAGCTTTTTGCCCAGCTTTTGCAGCTCTCCTACCCTCACCCCAAGTTGTTGGGTTTATTTTAATTTTTGGGCTTTTTTTTTCTTTAAAGGCATCTCTGCTTCCTAGGCTATTAAATGCTTTCCTTTTCATACAGCTCCCAGGCCTCCTGCTTCTTGGCCAGGTGGAAGGTGCAAATACCATGCACTGGCAGCTGACTAATTTTGCTAAAGAGCAGGAAGCAGAAAAAAAGGAGAGAAAAACCATTTGTTTACCCTAAATTAAGGTAGTTCTGTAATGTCAAAATTTCTTTTTTTAGTATAAATTTGTTCCAGGTTCTCTCCAGACATAAGGCTCTGCTAGTTTATTCTGTGTTGTTTACAAGGTTCTTACATGAGCTAGCAGGGCAAATGTACCCTTCTGGAATGAGCAAAACATCTGATGTTCTCTTTTACAAGAAATTAAATCTCTAGTAGGTTAAATTTACAAATTCCCTGGCATGCTAAATCACTGAGTAACAGGGTAAGTAGGGGTATGGCATGTTGCTGCAATTGATGTTTTCATGGCACAATTCTGTTATAAGACAGGATCTTTAAAGCTGAAGAGCATAACTTGTTCATTAGAGTGGGCAGCAGGGAGCAGCAGTAAAAATGTGTGTACTGCAAGAGCAGAATATCTTTTCAGAAGCAAGGATATGCATATAGTTTACTCTCTTGTCTGTAATCCTTTATCATTCAGCACATATGCTATTAGTCTACTCCTCTTTCTGGAGCTCATCCAAATACTAGCAGCATCATTTCCTGCTTAGAATGAAAAACTCAAAGGTAGAAAGAAAATTCTCACACAAATAATCCTATGATATTCCTACAGGAATTATGTATTTGTGAATATTTCTGATATGAAAGTATTGAATGAAAAAAAATTAAATGATGGAACTCATGGGGCAAATTTTATCATTCCGGCTCTGGTGGAAATACAATAGCAAGCAGATGAATCAAAATGTCTCTTTTCAAGTACTGCTCATCATTCTTTTTGCTTGTTTTAAATTATTGTTCTCCCAACACTAGCAACAACAAAAAAGATTTTTCTATCTCTTAATTTGTATTCTTAAAAAATAATGTTTTCTCAGCTTTCTGTGATCAATCTGTAGGAGAATATACTTTCATATTAAAAATATAAACTGAGACCTAAAATCTCATGTACAATTAGAAATTACTTTAAATAAAGGCAGAAACTGGCAGGTTACTATAAATGTAATGTTTAGAGCAGTGGGTGCCTAAGGTCTTCTTTAAGATGAAGGGAACATTCCAACAGTTTCCAGTGAATGGCAGATACCTTAACCTGAAACCTCAGAGTGGATGAGTGGTCAGCTTTGCACCACAGAGGAATCCAATATTTGATATAAATCAGTGCTATTCCTCTGCTCTAGGGAGATTTATGCTGATTTGTGCCAGTGATAGGAGGCAGATTCTTGGTGCATACTTAATTTCCCTACACAGGTGTGTGGTCATAAATGGTGCATACAGAAGAGAGTCCCTGCCTGCAGTAATCTCTTCTCTGATCCTCCAAGGCTTTCAACATTCTCTGTTTTGGAATTTTATCAGCATGGATTGTCATGAAGTTTGTATTAATGGCATTGAGCAGTGAGGCAGTCTGCAAAATACTTGAAGCAGGTTTTGCATGGTGGCAAAATGGCAGTGTCCCACAGTCAATGGAGAAGTTGCTGGTCAATATTATGTAGTTTTTATACATCACTAATAATGCAAAAGACATTTATTAAATGAACAAGAAAATACAATTAGACTTTGTAGTTCTCTAAATTTAGGAGAATTTACTGATGACTATTTCATCAGCACTAAACTCACTCCAAGCTTCTTTCTTCTTTCCTTTAAATTCTCACTCCACTTCTCTAAAATTTGGAAAAATGTTCCTTATGCTGCTGTCTTTACCTTGAATATGCCATTAAAATCTTTGTCAGAGGACATCCTGAATTAAACCCACTGCTAATGAGGTGATTAAAGCTGAACTGCATTGCTGTGCAACAGCACAGAATCCAATCTGCAGGATTTATGTCCTGACTCTGCCTTTACTGAAGAAGCAGCAATGCTACCTGGCTGCTTCGTGTTGCATCTTGGTTTGAAAACCAAATCTGTGGATAGGATGGTGCAGTTCATACATGAACCTTTGAGTTGAAAAGCATATAAATGTTTTTTGGAGGGAAATTAAAACTTTTGGTGGAAAACCTTGCATAGTACCAAAGTTAATGAGACTTCCAACTTTGGTCCATTCCTGTACTATGATGTGATAACTGAAATGCAACAGGAAGAAAGTGAGTGGGACAAAGTTAACCTCCATCTGAACAGAATTAAATCTAGTAGGCCCAGTTTCATACAGCCATATGCACAGTTGCTGACAAAGTTGGCCATCCTGCAATCTCTCTGATCTTGTAGAATTCTTCCTTTCCTTTTCACCTTCTTCTCAGTCTGATGCATTACATTGTTAGGTAAGAATTTTTACTCTTCTAGCTAGAAGTCAGACAGTAATCTTGCATCCACACCAGGGAATGTACACAGCATTTCAGGTTCTTGGAAACAACAGCAGAAATAGTGTAATTAAATTTTAATAGGTGCTCTCATATTGTACAGTGACTTATCTTCAGTATTCCATTATAGTTATTGAAAACTTCACAATCAGAGTGTTATTACACAGGTAACATGAGCTCCCTCATGTTTCTTTGGGAATTTTTAGACTGCTGCAGCTCTTATGAATGCAAAACCAAGGCTGAGCAGGGAAATTGGAATTTGTGTCCAGATAAAGGAGCAGCCAGGCACGCTGTGTCCATGGGCTATGGGGAAAGGTACTTTGCTGCTTAGAAAAAGATCACTGCTGCATAGGTCATGTGCCATAAAGTGAAATTGTGTTGATTCCCTTTTCCCCTTGCTCATCAAAGAAGGTGTTACAATGTGTGAGCAGACATCACTATACTGGAGATTTTTCTTTGTCTAATTATTTGTCCTTTTCTGAGGGCTTACCAGCTGTTGGTGTAGGAGTAGGTCTGCATGTTAATAGAGTTTCTCTTTTAACCTCGATTACTGCCTTCAATAAGTTTAATCTGAATATTTGCTCAGCTGTACACAGAGCAGTATTTTTGGAGATAGTTGGGGGGGGAGAGAAAAGCCTTCAGGTACTTACACACCCAGCACTGAACTGGGTTGAAGATGACTACTGAGAGCTTGTTCAGGAACCACCTATTATTACTCTAATGGGCTTGCTAAGTAGTAACTTTTGGCCCTTTGTGCTTTTTGGGTCAACTGATTTAAAAAAATAATCTGTTAGAAAACCTCCCTAGATGTGTTGGCTTAATAAATCAGATTAAACTTTGATCCTGCTTTCATTTGGTCGACTAGAATTTACACACCATATATTGCAGGACAAAACACAGAGTACATTCAGAGAAGAATATTTAGGATAATGAGCAGAAAGTGGGAGTAGTGAGGAAGGAAGGAAGGCAGGCATCTCACTGCAACCTCAGTCTCAAGTGGTGGGGCTGTTAACAATTGTATTTCCATTTTAGGAAATTTCCAGTCCTTATCCATGGCCCTTTATTTTACAGCAATAGTTTTGCTTTCCTTCCTGCAGCAGGAATGATAATTTGAATAAGGCCAACTGAAAGATATTGAGGAGCCTTCCTTAGGAACACTGCAATAACAGTTGAGAGAAGCAGATTTCCTCAAAGGAGTCATTCAGAATTTTAGTTTTCCTACTGGAATGACTTTGTAGTTACTTTTTAATTCTCACAGTTCTTCCAGCCTTTTTTGTTGTTTCTATGGAGTTTGCAGCCCCTTCTTTCTCAGGGGGAGGACTCCTGTCTTCCCCTGCTCCAGCCTGGGGGCTCATCCATGGAAGATGTTGCTTCCCCTCACACTTCTCCAATGTGGGCCCTCTCCTTGGCTGCACCTCGTCACCAACTGCTCCAGTGAGGGTTCTTTCCACCAGAGTGCAGTCAGTCCTTCATAAATCAACTGCTCCAGCATGGGTCCCATAAGGGCACAGATCCTGCCGTGATGGTAATTTTAATTATTCAAGTATTTCTAAATATCCAACAGAAGGGGGGAAGCTAACAGGTTGTAGTGTCATGAATGCAATACTCAGAACCAGAAATGATTGCTGATATCACATACACACAAATATTTGTACTGAATTGTCCTAGTAGTAGTTACTTCATGCTTCAACACCTTTTAGACAGAAAAAGATGTATGAAGAGGCTTAAGGAATTTTCTTCTTGTCACAGGTTAGAACATGTGTGAGAGAAGCAAGAAAAAAGAAAAATAGACTGAAAATAAACATTGTTGTGCTTCATGATCCTGCTGAGAAGTTCAGATCTAGCTGATAGTAGGCTGATCATGTTACTGGGTTATCTGACCACAGAAATATGTAACTCCTAGTTTGAGTGCTCAGAGTTGTGCAGTACTCAGCAGTGGTGTTTCTGATAACTCATGAATTTGTAGCTGGATAAAAAAGGGGAATTATTTCACATACTCATAAAAGTGTGAGAGGGTTCAAATGGTTTTTCTATGGATAGGAATGGCAGAGCCAGTACTTAGTGTCCACAGCTCCTCTGAAAAAGCTCTCAGATTTCATCCATTTCAGTGACTCTGCCTTGAAAAGCAATTGTTTGGAGGCAACTTAAGCCTTTCATGGGTGTTAGCGAGAAATAGCAATGGATTTGAGAATGGTACCAGAGAATCATAGAATGGTTTGGATTAGAAAGGACCTTAAAGATCATCTTGTTCCAACATCCCTGCCATGGGCAGGGACACCTCCCACTAGACCAGGTTGCTCCAAGCCCCATCCAACCTGCCTTTCAACACTTCCAAGGATTAAGCATCCACAACTTCCCTGGGCAACCTATGCCAGTGTCTCACCACCCTCACAGGAAAGAATTTCTTCCTAATATACTATCTAAATCTGCCTTTTTTCAGTTTGAAATCCTTAACCCTCCTTCTTTCACTACATGCCCTTGTGCAAAGTCCCTCTCCAAGAACAGAGACAGGCTAAACCCCTAAATTCATGGGTTCCATGCTAATTGAAACATGAAATCCAGGCACACATGCAATATTCACTGAGAACAGCTGAAATAACAACTCACAGGTTATTAATCTGTGAACTGGAGCCTTCCTTTGCTTTTAATAAAAGACACTGAAAGAAATTAATTCTGTCTAAAATCACTGTGTGTGCTGTGCGAATGAAAACAGACATCAGTGGTTTCTTATAAAATCAAAAGTCCCTTAGTTACAGCAATAAGCATGTTGCTTGCTTATTAAGTCTGGATGTCTGCTATTGTTTTTTCCTTACTATTTATTTTAACTGAACATATTCGTTTGGTTGAAAATGCCAAGTGACTAATGTGGAACTACACAGAGAAATACAGAAATTGATCATTCTGTTAGAGGAGTGATTTATTCTTTGTGCATAAATTCTAATGTTCAAGTGCAACTAAGAAATAAGCATAACTTACTGCTAATAATTAGGCTTGTTTTGGAGATCCAGAGCTTGTCAGAAGAGTAACTATCTTCTAGTTATTAATGAAAAAAACAAAAAATATAAGGGTGTGTTTATAAATAGACCATACACAGAGTCTGAAATTAAGTGGTCTGGAAAAGTACTACATTGTTTATAGTAATAAGGGCAAAGAAACACCAGAGGAAAAATCCCTGTGGCTTAATCAATGATCAGCACATGAACATAAGTCTAAGATTGTATAAAACTCTTCCAAATGAGGAATAACTGACGTCAAAAGATTGTTTGACTTCTTACCAGCTTCACACTCTGGTTCCCTGCAGTGACAAAAGTACTAACAGAACACTTATGAGCAGCCTTTCACAAGCTGGTTTAGGGTTGGTTGCTTGTGAGTTTGTTTTTTTTTTTAACTTGCATTTCAATTTATTTACAGACAACCACAGATATCTTTCAAGGGCAGAACTGTGATACAAGTGGTCAATCTATATGTGCTTAGCATCAGCAGATAATGAAGCCAGGAACAAGTAATTGTGTATTGTTAACATGGAATGGCACTTACAGACTGCAAGCCACAAATGATATTTGGTCAGTAAGAGGGTTTTTTGTGTTAGAATGACAATTACAGGGCCAAACTGATTGTAGCCCCATGGCCAACAATGTTCTGCAGAATTCTGTGTGCCTCTGAGTCTTTCTGAGGAGGAAATGTTGAGGTAGAGTGGAAAAGGGATTCTCAGGGTAAAGATGTGTCATGCAGTTACAAAGGTGCTGCGTAGCAGGTACAAGGTGTTCCAAGTCTTAGATGCCTGGTGACTGCTGTAAATCACACCAGGTAAGGATATTCCTGAGAACTGCAGAGCCAGAATTAATTTGTGGATGTATTGTTCTGCTCTCACCTGCCATGGACACATTAATTTGAGCTCTAAGTCAGGAATAAGTTCATATAATGACATTTTTCTGGCTACTTCTGAACATGTGACTAAACTTTTCTGAGAGTCTTTCCCAAAAGTATCTTTTCACTTTTTTTCAGAGATCTAAGGGCAAGTTTGAAGTCCATCTTCTAGAAATTATACACAATAGGGAAAGAATTTGTCTTGAAGTAAAAATAAACGTGACATATCTGTGACTGTTTAAAAGCCTTTGTTTATGCAAGACATATGTAATTTTCCATTGAATCTACTGCATGGAATTGGAATGCATTTAAAGAAACTAATCTGAGAAAGGAAGAGTAGATTGTATCACCCGTGCAAAGGGTGGAACCGTAATCAGTTTTGTTCTAGCAGCTGATCTGTTTTCAAGACTGATTTTTCCTGTTAGCTATGGGGAAGCCCAGAGCAAAACAAATATTTCCCCATGTTACATGAACACATTTTTTCCATACTGCCTATTGTTAGGAGACCAAAAAGAGCTTTCTGCCAGAAGCTTGTTGTATGTGACCTTGGAAGTTACCTAATCCTGCTGCCCCTCAGTTTTCCACTTTTCCACAATTTCTTTCATTTTCAACCTGCACATTTCCTTCCGGCTTCAAATAAAGGATTCCGATGGACAAAAGCCTCATTGATTGTACAGACATAGTACATACCCTGAAAGCTGCCTATTCTTTGTCAGGAACATGACAAAGTCATCTGAAAAATAGCTTATGATCATACCTGGGTTTTGGGGTTTTTTCCTGCTTTTAGTGAAGTCACCTGTTACTTCAGTTAGATTTTAAATTCTTTCATAAATGTTGAACATAAATAGATAGGGCTGCCTGGACTAATTTCTTCATAAAATATTGAACATATGGAAGAATAATTTGCTCCAAAACCATTCTGCATAGTATGAATAACATTTCTCTTTCTCTGTGTCACTGATTTGAAATGGAGCATTGGGAATAATCAGCCAGGATTTGGGTCTGCAGGGTCATTAAATGAGTGAACCAAAAAAACCTGCACACAAGGTTTGTAGCTGACTTAATTTGGCTTTCATTGTGTCAGCCTCTGTCATTGTGTAGAGCAAGAACCAGAGTTGAGAGCAGAGTAACTACAACTGCAGATCCTGCCAGCTAAAACTTTCAGTGAGTTATCAAAGAATGTGCTGCCTTCCAATGTTCTGGTAGGTCTACCACACACATCCTCCATGTTTTGTTGGAATGAAGCTGAACCTCTTATTTAGTTTCTCAGATATCTGAATACCTTCCAAAGGAGTTTTCCAACTGTCCTCTGGTCTTCATTCTTTTATCATATTAACTGTTAGAGAAGCCTCTGGCTTCCCTAGCTTGTGACCTAGAATTATCATAGGCCTGGTGAGATTTTTATTATTTTTAGTAGCTTGGGAGTTTTGCTTACATGTGGTTTGTTTTGTTTTGTTTTGTTTTTGACAAAGGTCAAAAGGTACATCTCCTTAATAGGTAAAATTGCAGGGGCTGGAATTCCTAATTAGATATCCCAGAGAATCACTAAAAATTCATCTGTGACCTATTCTGTGCACAGATGATTGCAATCAGATGATTGATGATTGTTCAAAAAACAACTGCACATATTCAAGTGAAATAAAGATGGTTTTCATATTTTACTGTGTGATAGTCAAGAGTTCATAGAGCTCAGTAACCCCTTGGAAGTAACAGCATTCACAGGTGTGAATGTCTCCCCGAGGACAGAGGCTTCCATATCATTCTGTCACTATAGTTTTTTTAATATTTTACAGAAAACATTCTACAAAAATGAAGACTGAACAGAGTTCCAAGTGCATTCTGTTTCTGTTGAACAAACCACAATTCCTATTTATTTACCTGTGTGATGGGTGAATATGTGATTGGCTTTCTATTTTTCCATCAGAAGGCCATGTGGTGGTAAAAGCCCCGAAACTTTATTTCCAGAGAAATGTTGGCACCTGGAGTCTGTCTTTGAAGGAGAAAGGTGGTGAAAATGAGCCTCTGCTTTTCAGCAGAGATTAGATAGGATTGGAATCATCCTGACAGCTATGCCTCTTGCCTTCTCTGAGCTGAACACTCTTACAGAAGAGCTTTTACGTCTCTTTACATACCTATTGCAATAAGAAAAATGTTTTCAATGTTTTTTTTTTCGTTACGCTTACCCAATAAGACCACAAGATCCATATTTTTGTGGCAATATAAACATTTACATAAACTGTATTTAATACAAAACACCCCGTGTAAGAGAGTGCATATAGCAGCTGGAGAGGTCTGTATGTACACCTCTGTATGGAGGATGATGGTATCAGGACTTGGCCCATGATTAAAAATGTACCAGAAAGTATTGTTAGCCTGGAACTGTAAAGATATCAATGGAGAGCTGTGATACTTGGTGTGTGTCTGGGAATCCATATGTAGGCTGTTCCATTTGTTGGCCAAAATTAAAGTACTGCTTACTCACCAGTACTGAAAACTGGAAACCTGACTTCTGCTGACCAATATATTTTCTTTCTTGTTGGTTTAATGATAATGCTCTGTAAATTCTCTGTCCAAGGAGATCACGTCTGCCTGTTTCTCAAGGGCACCCTGAAATCATACCAATAGAACTTTTCTATAGGTATTTGGAAAAAATGTTATTTTTCCAGCAGATATGTTAATTGATTTTAGAAAAGTTAGTTTTTCACTAGCATATTATTCTTCCTGCAAAAACGCATTTGAATAGAAGTTTTTATGTTAAACTATTTCAAAGTCATGCCCATATCATAAGATGTTTATTGCTAATGAAGTTATGCTTGATAAAGTCCTACAGAAATATATTAAATATTTATGGTTCTAAGAAGAATATTTGATATTAAATATTCTCTTATTCCCTGAGTTACAAGTCAGTTTCTTCCTTTAAATCTTCATTTAAATGATTTCTGTTAGGCTCTTCTGAACAGAACAATAGCATATAAGCAGGAACCTTTAGAGTGCTTGAAGAAAACAGAGCTTACAGTGGTTCTGGCTCCTGGAAGTGTTGCTGGTGAGAGTGGCTCTTTCCTATTTCATCCTTTGCACAATGCTCACTCACAGTATTATTGCAAATACTTCAGCCTGTGTGAGAAATGAATTATTAAAAGTTAAATTTTGCCCCACTGATACCAGACAAAACTCCACCTGACTTCACTGGAAGCAAAATGTATTTCTCTCTGACAAAGGTCAGCACTGAAAAAAAAAGAGTGGACCTGGCTGCAAAGGTTTGTTTGCTTTGCAGAAAGATTCCTGAAATTAGTTCCCTTCACCGTGGCTAAAGTCATCTGTTTTTAACTTCTCAGCCTTCTTCTAACGCATCAAAATCAAACACTGAATTTTACTATTACTAAAAGTCTTTAACGTTCCAAAATAAAAAGGAGAATTTATGTAGGCATAGCTTGTGATTTAGCCAAATACTACACAGACAGAGTGGAACAGGTGTATTAGCAGTCTGTCTCACACTGTATGTTGCTTGGGCTAGGGGAGTTAACAGAAAAGATGGTGTAATCTTACAAGCTGACTAGGGAAAATTACAGAATCACTTCTGAGTAAACTATATTAGAAATGCCTTTTTTTTCCCATAAACTCCTTTGTCCCTACTCAAAAGGTTTAAGTTAATCAAAACCTGGGAGATTAAATTATTAAACCTGTAGATAACCACAATTTTTTATTGTTAATTAGTCATAGAGAGGTGCCATTTTCATAGGATGCAGAGTCCCTAAATTTAGCTGTGGAATATTACATTGATCACACACAAAAAAACATCATTGATTCTCTGGGGAAGGGTTGGACGTCAGTATGTGCGTTTTGGCTCAGACCACCTTTCACCTATTAAAGGGGGTTCCAGTAGATTTTTATCCTTGCTGCACATAGCAACAAAATGTGATTTGCCATCCTTAACCCTTTGAACATTTTCAGCATCTTAGCAGGATGATTCACACTCAGTTACTTTGCTTTCATGCCCTGTATTGTATGTGAAATCTTTATACCAAAAGTGCTGCATTTTTATCCTCTGCTGCTCTGTCAATTTTTTATTGCATGGTATACATGTTTAAATATTTAATATATACTGAAGCCAATGCAGCATGGCTGTAAAAAGAATCTGTAATTCACTTTCCTGCAATGACACTTGCTCCTTTCTCTAAATGGATTGTGACATTTGTAAATAAAACTCTAAAATTAAACCCTAACATAATGCAAAATGCTGCATTTTACTTTACCTGTTTAAGTTTACCAAAACCAGAGAATGGAATTAAAACATTGTGCAGAATATTTTTATTGCTGTGTAGATCTCTGGCATTATGCAGTGTGATGATACTCAGACCTTTTTTTCAGCAGTCATTAATTAAGTGTAACAGGCATGCATCCAGGCACTCCTGAATTTCAATCTTCATGTTTCTTAATGAGTTGCTCAAATGTTACACAGAATGCAGGAAAAAATAAGGGACTCATTTAAAATACAAATATATAATTTGTGTAATTGTCCAGCTAATAAATTCTGTCCAAATATTATGATTGTTCTTGCAAACACTTAGGGCTGTGTGCATGCAAATGGGGGAAATTATCTGTGTGCGTGCATGCAATTAAATATTCTGCATGCATAATTGCCAATAATGATTGTCACAAGAATACATAAAATTGCATTTAATGTAGATAGAAGTCTTGATTTGAAAAAAAGAACAAAAGCGAGTTATATTAAAATCATTAATGATACATAATCAAATTTGATAGGAAATTTAGACAAAACAACATCCAATGCCACTGTCACCTGACTGTAGCACCAGCCTTTCCTACGTTCTGAAATGATGGAAGAGCTTCTTTCCTCTCCATCCTCTCTTTTTGCTGATGGGAAATTCCTGGCAGCTGAGTGCCTAATATCTGATCTGCTTTAATATGTATTGCATGATTTTTGCAGAGTCAAGGAGCTTCCAGTAGTTCAGATAAGCTTTCAGCAAGGATCTAAACATCCTGCTGCTTAGATAAAGTGATGTTCTGATGTTCAATACCACTTAATTTTGCTTCATTCTTCTCCATTTTTAAAAGCATCTAACCTAATGCAGTTTTATTTATTGACAGGAAAATGAAGGCAAAAATTTGCCAGTTGAGAGAAGGGTTTATTTTTCCACATATCAGAGCTATAAGCACAGTACTGTGTTTCTGAACCATGTTCTGTCTCTGCTTTGTTCTGTACAATATGGATTAGTTTGGTTTAGCTGACAGTGTTATTTTCCAAATCCTCGGGCTCAGAAAGGCTGGGAAGACCACAGAGACAGATTGCTCAGGCACTGAACAGGGAGAATGTCTGGTGCTGTTTAGCAGCAACCTCTCTGCCTGATTTTGTGACAGAGACAGAAAGAAAGAATGAGCATATGCAAGAGCTACCAGTCATGGTGCTTAACATGCACTTGGCAGGCAGCTGAGCTACTTCTACGTTGGCAGGTGAATAAATAGGAAAGGGTTTGCAGAGTGAAACAGCTGGTGCTGGGGCCCTGACATCCCCATGCTGCCTGTGCTGGGGAGCTTTTTCTTCAGCCAAGCTCCAGTCTTGTCCCATGGGCTGCTGCCCACTCCTCTGCAGCCTCTGCTCCAGACAGAGTCCACTGCATGCTCAGTGCCACCATCCCATGGCACATGGAAAGGGAATGGTCAGAGATTTGCCTCAGCAGGATTTTGCCAGCCTGTGCTGGAACACTAACAGACCTTTCCCTTTCTGTCTACTGAGCACAATGTGTGAATATGAACACTGCAGAAAAAGCTTTTAGGAATAAAATGCTTAAAACTGGATCTTTCTATGGGTCTTACATGTAGCTGTGAAAGTAAAAGGGTACAAGAGAATCTCCATGCTGAGATATTCCCATTTCATTGTTACAAATTTCCCTCCATGTAACAGTCATGGAAGCATTTACTTACTGTAAAATACTCTACAGTGGTGGCTACATATATATATTCTGAAGCTTTGGGATTGTTTTGTTGGGTTTTTTCCAACATTGTGGACAAACTCCTGAATCAGTTAAACTTTTCAGATGACACAAAATGAAGGTGCTCTTTGACAATTTAGTTTAACGGGGTAATTTCAAATAATACCATGAACAACACATGGGAAGAGCATTCTCTTTTGCAGTTGGAGTATACCAAGAACAAAAATGTCCAGCAAAGATCTTTCACTGAGAAGAGGCAGAGGTTGAGAAATTAAAAGATGGATTAAGCCAAAATAAAATAATAATAATAACAGAACAACAATTTTTCACCACTGCCTTAGCTGTAGCATTGAAATTAGTATTCTGGGAGACAAATCTCCTCCTGCCTCCCTGCCCCACCAGTCTCCTAATACCTGCCAACGCCTCATCATTTTTCATAGGCTTTCCAATTTTCTTCTCTGGGCTTTTTTGTTTTAAGCAAGGTAGGAAAGTATGTGAGAACTTTTAGAAATTACAAATGCTGTGGCTAAAGTTGCAACCATGATGAGTGATGTCACATTCCTGGTTTTTTTTTTCTTCTCTTTGAATGTTATGTGCTTCTTTATATAGTGGTGCAGTTCTGTGGTAAGAGTTACAAATGGTATCCCTGTCCATCATATCAGCCTTTTCCTGGGGTTCCAGACCTGTAAATTGGAACTCCCTGAAATTAAGGGGATAAACTATTAGTAAGAAATGTATGACTTGAGTTTTAGATAAAAAGCTCTTACCTCTATTATCAATAGTATTTTTATATGAACTAGAAGGAAGCTGTTGGAAGTGAAATTCAGTGGAAAGCAGAAGGACAGAGTAAACATTTACTTCACAGAGTTGTTTTTCTCGGGAGGATGGGTGTGCATCCATAACATGCAAAGACTGAAATGTCCTTTTTAAAGCCCTCCATCTGCAGTGTGCTGAAAATAAAAATGTCCTGTACATGCTTAAATTTTTGGCAGCAAAGTATAACCTTAATTTCTTTTACAGAAAATATATAGATATATTACATAGAGACATGTAGAGCAGATGTTTCTAAAAATGCAGAGAAATTCCAGTCTGTTCATGTTGATGTAGTAGCTTCAGTCTTTCAAAACAACTAGTTAGGCAATGTTGTCATGGTGGAAGTACGAATATTTGAAAAGTCTTTGTATGTAGTCAACACCTTTTGTCAATGGGTATGGCCATGACATCCACAAATAAAAGGGCAGCATATTCCAAAGTCCCCTATAGAAACAAAAAACCATTCCTTTTAGAAGTTTTCAAAGTGAGGGACCATTCTTGTATTCAGAGTTCCAGCATAACAGGCTTGAGTCATCGGCAGATGACACATCAAGCACAGGGAATTTGAAAAAGTACTGCTTAACCTCACTAAAAAAAATCATACTTTTGAGAACAGGAAAGAAGGAAAATTGCTTTCTGATCCTTGACTCCACTATGTTCAAAAAGGGTAATGAATGTTCTGATAAAACATACTTCATTGGACAGATAAATCTGGTTCAAACTGACAGTGTTATGTAAAGCCATGTCCAGGTCTGTTTAAAAATAATTTTGAAGCGGAACAAAAACATAAAAAACAAAATTCCATCAGGAAGCAAGAAATTCAATTAGTTTGAGTATTAATATTTTTTTCCTACAATGTTTTCCATCCATTAATAAATTTAGAAAGACGTTAGGAAACTCTTGGTGGCATCAGAGGCTGCTGAATGCTCGTTTGGTGCTAAACCCTACAGGAGTCGTACTCTGCTTCCAGTTTAGTTGCCAT
Source organism: Calypte anna (assembly GCF_003957555.1). NCBI lineage: Eukaryota > Metazoa > Chordata > Aves > Apodiformes > Trochilidae > Calypte > Calypte anna. Next base: position 5,615,579 of record NC_044250.1, on the reverse strand, counting down.
AAACCTGGGTAAATGTCCTGGAAGTGGTTTGCTACAGATATTTTTTATTTCACTCTCTCCACCAGGTTGTTCTAGTATGTGCTTGAAGGGTTTCATATGAGTTGCAAGAACTGCAGTGGGTTTTTGGCTTTGGAATTAGGTCTTTGGGGAAAAGATGTATCACTGAGCCACTGAACTGTTCTGAGACCTCAGCCAAGATTGAGTTCCTGCTTACCTCAGATACTTCAAAACTTGAAGGCTTGATTTTGGTACCCGTGCTTACTTTCTATTTATTTATGCTGCTGATTTAGTCTCAGTTAAGTCAAGGAGGTTACTGGGAGAAGTTCAAGTAATAAAATTCTGTGTGTCCCAAAGTAATTCTGACTTTTTAATCAGAGTTAATTATAGTTGCAATTGCCTGGTTTTGTCCAGTGTTTCAGCTAACATTGATTTGTTCCTTCCCTTAGATAAGTTGTGTTTGTCTCTCTCTCTGTCCTGTTTGTTGTCTTAAGTCTGGTGAAACTAATTTCTTGTAATACAAATAGAAAACTTTAACCTGAAATAAATTGATATATAAAGGATAGTCACATATAAAACATTCATGGTGATGTCAAAAATGCTTTAAAAACAATATATCTAGGGTGAGAGATTTTTGTTAAACCTCACAGGTCACTCTTTTCTTGTTTGCTTTGCTACATTCAGAAAGTGTATAACCTGAGGTGAACAGAGTGTATTCTCCTGAGCTGTCAGGAAAGGATTCCTAGGTGATACCCTGGAGTGTGAATTAAAGTTTCAGATGTCCTTCATATCTGTGTTTTAGATTAATGGGCACGTGCAGTAAAGTAAACACAAAGTGAAGTAACACAAACTTTACATACATCCCACCCCCACCAAGGCCCAAACACTACATTGGTCATTCACAGCCCCAAGAATGAGCAGTCCTTTTGTCTGCCACATTACACAGAACAACGTGGTACCTTACAACTCATTTACAGCTTAAATTTAATTAGAAAATAAGAGATGTAATGGGTTATTATTACTGCCTCGCTTCCCATGCTTAAAAATAACCACCTCTTGCTATTTGAGAGGCAGTGGAGTATCTGAGAGAACTGCATGGGGCTTTCAGATATGATCTATGGAAACCCATAACCTCCTGGATTAGCAGCTAGAGGCCAGTGTGAACATCATAGGCCTTGTCAAAAGCCCTAGATAACTGTTAAATACCCTGAACATTGTGTTTGCAAGGTTTTGATGTATCTAAAGCAGCTTTTGAAATCAAAGGGACAGGCAGCTTCAGGATTACTTCTTTGATTACTTTATATAAACCCCTTAAATTGTGTCAGACTGCACAGCAGGTTTTGTGCATATCAACTTTTCCTAAGGTTACCCACGTTTGTTCAAGTTAATATAAATTATTGCAACTGAGCAATGTATCTGTTAATAATTATTTAGCTGACAGAGATAGCCCTTTTCTGTTTTAAGAGTAGTGCATGAATAGAATCAATTTTAGAAAGAAAAAAAAAAACTTTTGCTAAATGCTTCATTTAGACATTGGTTTTGTTCCCTCCCTGAAAAGTGTCTAATTATATAAAGCAGAGAAGTGTAGAAATATTGATGAAAAAATTAGATTTTGAAAAGCATAGAGTATATGCAGATTTCTACACCAAAATATAAAATAAAGCATATGAATAGGAAATTATTCATAGGAATATCTAGGAAGCCATTTACAGACTTGCAAGCAAGGCAAGCAAAGTAAGCCTGTTGTAGCTAAAAAATCTGTTCATAGCCTATGAGCTTCTTGTGAAGAAAAATGTTGACTTGTTTCAAATGGGAAAAAAGTTTTCACTGGATAAGTATTGCTGGATATAAGAATTGCATGAGTTTCAACTTAATTTTTCAGCAAATGATATAAATGTAGCATACAAGACCATCCATTTGGGAGATCTCCTCGACTTAGTGAAGTCTGACAGCATGAAAAAAGCCTTGGAAGTGTTTGCATTTTCTTCACACTTGCTGAGCAAACTGACAAAACATTAAGCATCCCAAGTCTTAACGCTATTTGTTTACAATGAAATACTAGGTTTTTGCTGCAAGAGTAGAAAATAGCAGTAGTGAAATATCACATGGTGCAGCTGAAGAAACTCTTGGGAGACTTACAAAAAAGCTAACAAGAATCAGCAGAGGAAAGATTTGTCAGCCAGCTACGTATTTCTAAATCTGTAATGTACATTTAATCTCTCTTTCACTTCTGTGAAAGTAGGAGCTTGCACCTATCTGCTAAAATGTGTTCTAATGTTGCCCAAATCACTTTTGTATATAAGAAGTTTGTATATGTATGGTGTTTGAAAAAAAGGGGTTTTTTTAATATATATATATATATGCTAAGCCTCCTTTCCCTATGTTAGCCACCATTCATAATACCTAACTTTCTGGTTATCCTTTTAACGTATTTATTTCTCATAAATTCTCAAATATTTGTAGTCCCTCCTTCCTTGTGAAGCTCAGAAGTATATAAACTGGTACAAAGATAGCCAATAGTCATTTAATGTCTGTGGTCAAGCAGGGAATTTCTCTGGAAAAGCAGGATTCTCTTCACCTCAAAACCTGAAGCCTCTCAGACCTCGGCATTACCTCTACACACAATATAAAGATAATCCTGGTTGAGAGTCATGGTATTTTCAGGGGAAAGTTAAAATTACACAGATGTAGAGTTGAAAATCATGCCTTGTTAAATTGTGTGCCTGGAGATCAATTTTTGGGTACTGACATTTGAAAATGTTAGCCTTTGCCTAGAATTTATTCCATGATAAATCTGTTCAACTAACAAAATATTCTGTCCAAATATCTGTCATAATTAACAGAACAAACATTGATGCAGTGTCTTAAATTCAAATTTTGTCTTATATTTTGTTAATTTCTTTGTGCTTTGATTTTCTTAGCCAGTAATCAAGGTGAGTTGGACATTTGTGCAGCAGCCTTTTCCCTAGTTTTTCTGACCAGATGAATGAGCAAGGGTCCTAAGAGTTCCAAGGAATTCTGAAAGTGCAAGAAAATTCTTGGATAAGACAGAGGCATTGTAATTATGTTAGAGTGGAACTTAAATTTTTCTTCTCGATGCATTTATTAGTAATAAAAACTTTGAGCGATGTTGAAACTGAAAACTATCAAAGATACAGAACATGTTCTGAAATTGTATTTCATTTTTTCAAATGGAAGTTCTAAGATTTTTAGATTTATTTCTAATTTTTCTTCTCGTCCCATTTTTTTTGTTCAGTGAGAGTGTTTTAAGGCTTTTCTCTCACAAATTATCAAGAAATGCAGCAATTACAGTTTCTGATTTGATAATGTGTCTGCACTAAACTTGAGAGCTGAATGGAAATGACTGCTATCTAAGAAAACAGAGTTTTATACAGGTCTTAGAATACAGGCTGCATGTAGAGTATTTTAATAATGAACTGAATACCTAAACCTGTATTCTGGGAGCATGTTCCCAGTTGCCTAAATAATTCAGGGACAGTAAATATTTAGAAAGGAAAACTTCAGCTAAAGGATGATCCTCTCTGGATCTATTACTGCCAAAGAAAAAGAGAGCCAGTCCTGTTTTCTGTAGGAGAATGGGCAGCACTGACAGTACGTGTGTTAAATCAAACCTAGTCTAAAGCAGTGTTTTCTCAAGTCTGCATCTCTGAGTTTCTTGGTAATTGGACACCTATAAAGCACTTGTGTCTTTTATCTCATTTTTTGTAGACCAAGATGTCTGTGGAATGATACTAAATGCAGGTAAAGATACAATTGCACAGATATAAATAATTTACCAATAAGTGACACGTTTGGATTGACCTTTCATGAACATTTAAAGGAGATAAAATATGCCAGATTAATACAACTCAGGCCCCAGAGTTGCAAAGATTTTGTATCTCTCCATGGAAAAAGTATTGATTGATTTTTGTTCATTTATTAGACTAACTTCTGATAAAATAGAGATGTTTTCAAGAAACCCAGTTTTCAGAAAAAAAATTAAGATATTCACTGAAAACTATTCTGTTTTCAGAGATAAAGTAGTAATTTTGGCTGTCACAACTATGAAATGTCTCTGTGGCTGTGTACACACGAGTTAAGGTCAGCAGAGAAAGTTAAGTCTATACTCTTCTGTTGAATCCTTATATTTGTGATGTTCTGTAAATAACTCCTGCAGAAGATACATTCAAGACAGTTGATTTTATACCTACATTTTTAATCTATTTCTTCAGTGAAGTTCTGCAGAGCTGTTGCAGTTATTTTCTTTTAAATGAGAGGGGGATACCATATTTAATTTCCTCCCATCTACAGATCAATAATGTGATATTTTTTTGACATCTGGTAGGGTAGAATTTTTTATGCCTCCCACACTCTTAATTTTAAGTTACTTTCATTGTAATAAAAGAAAATTTAAGAGCATAAAACAGTACACTTCAAATATAAATGTACTGAAAATATCATTAAATTGTTAACCCTGTGTTCTGGCCATGTATAGAGGCATTTGTAATAAAGATGAAATTGAACTCAGTAGTTATTTTTCATATTGCAAAGTTCAGTTCTGTATCCCAAAACCAAACTAGCCACCTACACTTGTACACATTTGTTTTGCACTACACAACTTTAAAAACAGAGAAAATTTAATTATCAAATGCAGATTTGATTCTTTTGGGGCTCTCTATCTTCTGGGAAATCTAATTTACGTTTGGTGACAAATGGAAGAGTTGCTGTCTTGCATTAACAGAAATAGGATGTAGCCAACTTACTAAAATTTTCCTAATCTAAAGGAAGGCCAAGAGATAAAGCAGAAAGTCCTGTGTCCATTTCAAGTCCCGTGCATTTTACCAAACAACGGGAAGAAATTCTAAAGCCAGAGCTAGAACTGAACCCACTGTTATAGTTCTGGGCCATCAGATCCAAACCTTTCTCCCTGTAGATGCTTCCATCCTCTGGCTCCATTAAGTTAATGAAACCACAACTTAAAATAAATACTTTGGAAACCTCTGAGGATCCTTTCCTCACACCTGTACTGCATTGGAGGCTTCTTCAAACTTACAGACAGCTGATGTGTACTTGTTCTGTTGACACACTGGCCATTCACGTAGCCTTTTTCCTGACTGCTTTCTATTCTGATTTCTTTCTATTCTGTTTTGAGGGAACAAATTCATCTTCCTCAAAGTTTGCTTCTTCTTCCCAAAGCTTTCATTTGGTTGAGCAAATTAAGCCACTACAATTTTGGTGTCATCTTTCTCTTACTTATTTTACCAATTCTTTTGTTTCCTTGCTCTGGTAAAGTTGTTCTTATTAATGATGGGTAAATGCATGGAGTTTTCCAGATAAACTTTATCTTGTGAGAATCTCATGTTTAAAATTCAGCCACTACTGATATGATATAGAATTGATTTCTTTCTTATTTTCAGCGAGACTAAACCAAACAGTGAATATTTAGCAAATAAAAGGTCTGCTTTTGCAAACACTGATGGCTTAAGTTGGCATACATAATAATTTCCTCTGCTGTCACTCAGTGTTACTTCCACTCCCTAAGACAAAGCATATTAGTAAATTTTATGGTGAATAATGCCTTGATCCTGGTACTTGACCATCTTGGCCAAGTTGTGTATATAAACAGATATTACTGCTTTCTAGTCCAAAATTATGGACCTGATTCTCCCTCCAAACTAAGTTTGAAACCATGCGTAGAATGTTTCTTGTGTTTTGAAGTATTTCACTAATTGTGTGTTGTAATTTGAATTGTATTTTTATAGATATATAGCTTCAAAATATCTTCACAGGTCATGTCCCTATTATTTTTCTTGCCTGACAGATATTGCCTGTTGGTTAGTAATATAAAAATATCAATAAAAAACTTACACTGTTAACATAGGTGATGGAATTGCTCAATAAATCTGTACATATAAGAAAATCTGTAACCAGAATCCCATGTAATTGTTAAAGCAGGTGAGGATGGTTGCTCTAGTTATTAAACTTCCTCCTTTCTAGATGCCTAGAAATCTGATGCCTGTGCCCTTTATGACCCCTTTTTGAGATCTTTTTCAGAAGCAGTAGTCATTCTGCAATGTGTAGTACTTGTGTTGGTGTTTAGCAAAGAAATGTGAGCAGTATCTCCTGATACGTCAAAGTGCCTCACCTCAGACTATAGACTGATAATTTAAACAAAAACCTGACCAGATTCTCTGATTAAACCTAATGAGTTTCTCTGACTGAGGTCTAAATACAGAGCATTTTAAATATATCTTGTCGTAAAAGACATTTTGTTCATATCTAATTGACTTACTTTCATTTTTATTTTTTTCTTGGTGATGTGTGTTGGTTCTTAATTCGTGTAATAAAAAATTATTATTCCTCATTTTCAACAGCATTGCATGAAATCTTACTGCTGTGAGAACAATGCTGTGCTCCTTCAAAACAGCAATGCATATAAAGCAGTTTTATTTCCTTCAGTGGAATTAATTAAGTTCTTAATTATACATGTGTTCAAGGGCTTTGTGAGAGTAGGTCACAAATCATACTGGCATTGTAGAATCTTGAGTCAAGGTTTTTGTTTTGTTTCAGCCTCATTTTCTTGTCTCCTGAAGTTTACTGGGAGAACTGTCAATGGTTTCTGATGAGACCATTTTCTGTCATGACCACAGCTGCTAAGAACAGACTACACTGGTTATTCAGGATCATACACTGAAGTGGGAAAGTGAATAGAAATTCACATCACATGTCTGACATTTACGAAGGGGTGGAAATCATTAAGAAGTACATCCAGATCACAGAAGCCACCGTTTACCATCCAGGCATTAAAATACCCTGTACTGCACAGGGAGCTGGCAGTGTCATCTATAGTTAGGCTTTACTGACACTTCCAGCTGCCAGGCCCTTTTCATTTGCTTTATTGTAGTTCAGTCCTAAAGCTAATATTTTTAACTTGATATGAGTTGCCTGAAGCTGACATTTTTAGGGAGTTTGAGATGAAACATTTCAGCCATACCTGGTTTGAAATCTACTATTTTTTCCTTAAAATAAAATAAAGTTCTTCTGGCCATTTTATTTGCATCAGCCCCATCCTTAGGAACAAAGTTTAAAAATGGATTGAAAAGCCTCTGAACGCTCTGTTCAGCATCCTTTGACATGGGTTTTTAAGAACTATTTTCATGAATGAGTTTGCCCGGTACTGAAGTGGTACAGTAATAAAATTCAGAAGCTGGTGAGGAGTTTGTTCTCAGCCTGGGTCCTGACTTCATTTAGGCATAACAGTTCATTAATGCTACTTGGGGGCAAAAATAGATTCATTTTAATACAGCTGGTGCCATGACACGCTGACAACCTGTGAGCAAGTGACTTTACTCCTACAACAAAAATCTGGAAATCAGAGAATAATAATAATAATGCTTAGCAGTTAATTTCACAGAGCAATTGTCTTGGTGAGGCACTAAACGTGTGTTGGCATTTTTCTGCTTTTACATCATGTTTAGTTGACCAAAGTATAGATATATTTTTTTGTATGTTTAATGATTTTACACCATTCTTTTGCATAAATACCAAATACCACACTTCTTTTTAGGAGGAGTTTTCCAATTTTTAATGCAGCTCATCAAATATAGTAACTATCATGCACAGAAATTTCTCTTTAACTGAGGCATATATTGTCTTACCATAGAAAGAAAGAAATCTCTGGATAGTTTTTTTGTAATTTTTTTTTTTTTTTTTTGTAAGTGACGTATCTCATTGGGGTCTAAGAGAGAAGCACAACTGTTGATTTAGAATAAGAATGCCTTTCTCTTTCTTTCTTTCTCTTTCCCTCTTTCCCTCTTTCCCTCTTCCCTCTTTCCCTCTTTCTCTCTCTTTCTCTCTCTTTCTCTCTTTCTCTTTCTCTCTTCTCTCTTTCTCTCTTTCTCTCTTTCTCTCTTTCTCTCTTTCTCTTTCTCTCTTTCTCTCTTTCTCTCTTTCTCTCTTTCTCTCTTTCTCTCTTTCTCTCTTTCTCTTCTCTCTTTCTCTCTTTCTCTCTTCTCTCATTCTCTTCTCTCTTTCTCTCTTTTCTCTCTTTCTCTCTTTCTCTTTCTCTTTCTCTCTTTCTCTCTTTCTCTCTTTCTCTCTTTCTTTCTCTCTTTTCTCTCTTTCTCTCTTTCTCTCTTTCTCTCCTTTCTCTCTTTCTCTCTTTTCTTTCTCTCTTTCTCTCTTTCTCTCTTTCTCTCTTTCTCTCTTCTTCTCTCTTTCTCTCTTCTTCTCTCTTTCTCTCTTCTTCTCTCTTTCTCTCTTTCTCTCTTTCTCTCTCCTCTTTCTCTCTTTCTCTTCTTTCTCTCTTTCTCTCTTCTCTTTCTCTCTTTCTCTCTTTCTCTCTTTCTCTCTTTCTCTCTTTCTCTCTTTCTCTCTTTCTCTCTTTCTCTCTTTCTCTCTTTCTCTCTTTCTCTCTTTCTCTCTTCTCTCTTTCTCTCTTTCTCTCTTTCTCTCTTTCTCTTCTCTCTTTCTCTCTCTTTCTCTCTTTCTCTCTCTTTCTCTCTTTCTCTCTTTCTCTCTCTCTCTTTCTCTCTCTCTTTCTCTCTTTTCCTTTTTTCAGCTGGAAAGCAAGAACATGTGTGAGCTGACCTGAACAAATGTGTAGAAAATGCCTTATGCTGAGAAGTATTACAGATAAGTTTGGTTTGTGAAATGTCAGTGTGGGTGGATGTGACATGATTGAAGGGAGGTATGTCATGAATTCTTTATAAAGATAAACTAGCCCCAAACTCCATAACATTTGTGAGAGATTGTTCATAGATGGTATGAATAATTATCTTTGGAACTGGTATCTGTGGCATGTCCTATTATCATAGCTCTGCAAACTCAGAGAGAAATGAATGCTCCATTTCTTCGGGAAAGCCATTTCTCTGTACAGCACTAGCATGCTGCTGAGTTTTGGACTTCTTTCATTCTCAGAGGTTCTTCTTGGTGCAGCAGAAAGGAAATAGTTCCATACTTATGGACTGAAATTCTATTTGAAACATTATTTTTAAAGAAATAAAGTAATAATATAATATCAGTAGTAGTAAAATGAAGGAATCTTCATCTCTAACTCTATTTTCAAGTAAACAAAAAGATTCTGTACATGAAAAACATTTCACTAAACAGATCTGAGAAATCTGTAGTCTGTCCTTGGAAGTCTTCTGCAAGGACTGTGCAGTGCTGCAGCAATGCCAGGGGAAGAGGAAGCCAAAGCTCGTGCACCCTCATCCAAGCTGCTGTTCAGGAGTGGACCCTGAAATGAGACCTTAGCTCTGTTTTAGACTCAGATAACAAACAAACCAAAAGAGAAAGAGGGAATAAAAATTAAGTAGAGCAAATGCTTTATACTGAATATATATTAAAATAAGGCTCAGGAAAAAAAGTAGTTTTGCACTAATATAGTACTCCAGACTGAGTTTATCATGGTATTTGGAGCCAGTATCTGTGATATTTAATTTCCCGTTATCATAATGTATTGCATATTTTTGTCAGCTCGGCATCACTATGGAAATATGACTTTCAGAAGGAACCAAAAATACTTGCTCTTTTAGTGAGTAACAATTTGAAACAACTATATATAGGACAAACAGCACCTTAAAAACAAAAAGTAAAAAACCAAAGCTTATCTTACATGACCTAGGAGATAGTATATGTAAAAAAAGGAGAGCAGAGAAAATTTTCAAATCACTACCCTTGGGAGTAGTTAAGGACCTGAATTAAAGTCATGATTTTAAGTTTGTTTTTGGTTTTTTTTTCCAAAGATAGAGTTTGCTAATGTAAGGTATAACATCCTGTAGCAAGAAGGTATGTGGAAGAGTGATAGAGATAAGTGACTTCGGGAGCCATTAGGACAGATAAATGTTTTTGTAGGTTTTGTATAGGCCTCAGGGTTCATCTTTTTAGCATTGGTTGGCTAAGCCCTTCAGGTTTCTATAGAAACCTTTTGTATGAGACTTTAAATAGAGGCTCTGGATGCACCCAGAAAGTAAGAATTCTCTGGTGTCTTTGGTTACAAGGTTCTTCTTTTGCCCCAAAGTCAAATCTGATAATATTGAAAGGATCAGAAATATTCTGGAAGGCAAAATGCTACATGGATAACAAATATATGTATTATTTATATCTTTTTGTGATCTTGCAGTTTATCTTATGCTTTATATAAATATCTGTCCAAAGTCTCTACTGCTGTCACAGGATTGTATGCCCCATCTATTAACACATGCTCATTAACTGCTGTATCATTTCTTTAGAAAACATAAATGTGCCTGAATTCTCATTAATGTGTCTTCTATAAAAAAACTTTATTGGTAAAATTATGTCTGGAGCCCAGGAGGCAAATTCTGCCATCGTTTGAGAAGATAAAACTCCCAGTGAAGACAGATACTTGTGCCTGCTGTATCTCATCTCTTTCTGGAAAATTCTCTCTCTTCTAAGATGTATTTTGTACAGTGGTTTGCCCAGAAGGATGTAACTGTGCTAAGCATAAGCAGCCTCTGCAAAATAAGCTCATGTCAAAAGCCACAAATAATAGTGAGCCATGGTTCTTTGATCCCAGCCAGGTTCCCTTTTGTAAGTCTTTCCAGCCAAGATAAGTCATCTCCAGCTCAACAAAATATTTCAACTCGGGTACAGCAAAGTGGCTTTCACAGTTTGTTTCATTTGTGAGATTTCTCTCTTGGGATGTGTCTTGCTTACATGGTCCATTTTTCATGCAGCAGCTAAGGACAGCTTTTTCTCTTGGTATGTTAACTTTGCTAAAAAGTTATTTCAAGATTTTTTCCATATTTTTTTTCCCAGACATTTTGAAATTTTGCTTCTAAAAATTATTTTAAAATTGAACACGTCTGTGTTCTTATTGCTACTCTTCCTACTTTTTCTTTTCAGGAAAAAAACAAAACAAAAAACCCAAGTAAAACCCACAACAGCACTCAGGACAGCCAAAGGGACAATGAAAAGTGATTGTTTATGGCTCACTAACTCACTACACTGGCTTTTGGCTTCAGAATTTCTGCCTTCTAGAAACTGTGTTGAAAGGAGTAGTCCTTATCAATCAATAAATTGTTCATTTTCCTGATATTTTCTACAGGACTGTGAAATTATATTTGGTTTCTTTCTGAGCTAAATCTTGTGTCTATTTGAGTGATGTGAAAATGCACAATTATAATACCTAGAGTGTTATTTTAAAGTAATATTATGCTGTTAGATGTCCTGAAAGTAAATCTAGGCTCTTCACTTAGTTTTTTGATGTTTGGTTTTTTTTCCTTCCAGAAAATCCCATTTGTTCACACAGGTGATTTTCATTTTTCTGCTGGAAAAGTCTTCATGATTAAGATGAATATGAAGAGTGGTGTGGTGTACCTGGAGCTGTAGCCATGCACAAGGTAAGACTTGATGTAAGGAAAGCTGCTTGTCTCAACACTGCAGTTGAAACTCCCCAAGCAGTCATCAGTCATCTCCCTAGACACGGAGATTATTTTATTTTAGAATGCAATAGACCAGATTATGTTGGAAGGCACCTTCAATACACACCTACTACAGCTGCAAGTGGTGCTGAACAGAAAAATCTTAGGGTTTTTTGAATGAAGATGGTTGTATGATTCCCTGTTAGCCTAGTAACTGTAGGGAAAAAATATCATTGAATTCTGCCTATTTTACAAACAGATTCAAAACAAAACCATCCAAAGTCAGACAGCATGGTACATATACAAACTGAGCCCTCTGCACCAAATGTACGACTATTTGTAAACTCCTATCTGTTAATAATAAGTACATTTGCATAGTTCATTATACTTTACAGATGTAAAATTGTAACGACCATAAAAGTGAGGAACTGGAACCATTCATGGTGAATGGAATTAAAATTCATTTTTCCATAGTCAAGGTCTGTTTAAAATAAAAGCACTAAATAGTGGAGAGATTATCCACTTCGATACTGTGTATATTAGAAAGAGATCACCACATGTCTTAAAGGAAAAATAAAACCATGTAAAATTTTCTTTCCTTAGTACTTTGGGGGTGTTTGTTTGGTTTTTTGGGTTTGTTTTGTTTTGGGGTTTTTGTATGTTTTTTGTGTGTAGGTTTTTTGTTTTTTTGTTTTGGTTTTTTGTTTTTTTTTTGTGCTTATAAAAAGAATCCTAAGAATCAAAATATTTATAGCTATATATTGAGACTCCTAATAAAACACTTCCAAAGCACTAACATTTTCAAATAGTAATTACCTGGTCATTCTTGTGCATGACTTTGCATGCATCTCAGCTCAAAGATCCATGAGCATGAATCTTTCAAACTTTGCCTGCTTAGCTCATTCTCATTAAAAGACAAGATTGTATTTTGTTAAAATACTGAGAAACTGGTTGTAGGTGAAAGGCCCATGGCAGCATCAAAGAAAGATGCCAGTTAATTTGGCTGAAGGTTCAACAGCTTGTTATGAGACATGCTACAGGAATAACAGAACTGTGTTGTATGATACCATTTCATCTGTATGCCTCTTTACCTTCAAAAATGATTTTCAGCTGTGTGACTTACATGGGTCTGTGGCTTCTTGACTGTGGTTCCTTTTGCAGAACCATATCAGCCATCTTTTGGCTTATCATAGCATGTGCCAACTTTCTCAAACATTCTTTTTACAGGAATTGCTTTTGTTCTTTGTGAGTACTGAACAGGCAGCAGAAAGTGTGTGTGCTAGGAAGCCTGAAATGGCAGGATCCCAGAAAGATGCATGAGATGACTCTTCCATGTGGTGTTATTTCTTGGGATGTACTTAGATAGGGGATGTATGGACCAAGTTTTAAAAAAAGAGTATTGTTTTACCAGAAATCCCTGGGTAAATAGTTCTGATAAGTTTTTTAGCTAGCATATTAGTCACTTCCCAGAAAAGTTTCATTTAGTTAAAAGTCCCATCTGGCATATTTTAGATGAATCCACTGAAGTTCAACATTCAGCAAAAATCTTACCAGCAATAGTTACTTTCTACTTAAGCTCTTCTAGACTTAATATGGGGGTGGGATGTTTAGTTTTAGATGTTCTTAATCAATACTAACAGAAGTTTTTTCTGCATGAATTCACAGAACTTGTTTGAAAGTTACACTTGGAAGATGAAAATCTCAGTAATTTATTTTTTTTCTGTTTTACCTTCAGGTAATACCTTTGCAGTACTTGGAAAAAAGTGGCAAGCTTTGAAACAGCTTTTTCCATCTCTAAAAAAGTTGTGTTTGGGAGACAAGGACATGCAATTCTGATTGAAAGGTCTAGAGGCCACCCAAATTCTGAGAATTTGTCTTTCATTCAGAGTTCCTTATTGGTAAATGTTATACTCCAGGTGAATTATAACTGAATTATGGAGTATTTCTTTGCAGAATCAGAGCGAATTATATGAAAGCCAGACAATTACAAGTTTTCCAGACGTGTCATGTGGAACGTATCCTTCAGCAAGGGATCCACAAATGAGAAATCTTGGGTCTTGAAGGAAATATTTCATTTATCTTTCCAGATAAAGTCAGATCCCAGGATGTTTCCTACATCTTTTATTATGACACAGATCAACTTCCTCCATTCACTAAAGACAGTAGGTTGGATTTGACTTGAAGAATCACACATTTCTACTAAAAATGGTGTTGATAGTTCATCTAAGTATAATATGAACCAAAGCTTTTACCTGAGTGGTTGGCTTTGCAGTGTTAACTTTTTTCCTTTCACTGTAGAGTTTCTTTCAACGCTTTTCGAGTTTTGTTTTCTGTTGTTTGTTGCCAGTTTCCTACCTACTGACTTGATATCTATACTCTAAATTCACAATAATAATTTAGTTATTGCTGATTGCCTTGTGGTATGCAAGAATGAACAATTCATAGAAAGACAAATCTTATCTCTATCTCTATGGACCTACATGAGCACAGTTATAGAACTAATTTTTCACTAGATTTTTTAAAATTATATCCTCTTTGAATTATTTTCTTTTTTTAAAAGTGAAAAGGAGTTTCTTTCAAAGCATTGTTTAAATTCTGCTATAAGCTACTTTATTAGTTGTATTTCTGGGTTATATAGTTATTTTTCAAAATGGATACAGAGAAGGGCCAAGCACTAAAGATATGCAGTGTAGTCATCTTTCAAGTGATTCACAGTTCCAAACCATACCAGAAAACTCAACTGAGTATCTAGTAAGCATTACAAAGATGATGTTGTGAAGATGCAAGTGGTGCACATGTATGGGCAGGGGCAAATCTGATGATGTAAACAGTATAATAATAAAAAATATTAGACCCAAAAATGATGAAAAAAATGTCATGAAAATAAATAAAATACACAATAACTCCAATTAATAAGATCTCAGACAAACTACGTATTATTTAAAAATTGCATAAGCAGCTGGGCTATAACGAGCCATGCTTTTAATCAGATTAATGAGTCTGCAGTTCAGCACTGTTCATGAC